>NW_024366591.1:7832893-7913278 GCF_014805655.1 Passer montanus
GGCACCGCGCGGCACGGCCGCCAGGCGGCGCCGCCCTCCGCGCTCACCGACGGTTGCGGGCAGGCAGAGGGGGCGGGCCCTGCCGCGGCAGCGCGCCTCTCATTGGCCCGCTCGCCCCGCCGCGCAGCGCCATTGGCTGGGTTTGACGGAGGGGGTGGTGCCACCCGGCCCGTCGGGGCTCGCGGCCGGCATTGCCCGCGGAGGCGGCGTGAGGGCCCGGCTGGGCGGCGCTCGGCCCGCTGAGGGGAGCGCGTCGTGCTTAGCGGGGCAGGAGAGCCCTGGCTTTTCCACGGGTGCTCTCGGCGGGTTTGCCTTGGAAGCCGCTGAGTGAGCTTCCACCTGCACGCCTGGGGAGGAGTAAACTGTGCCGTAGGAAAGGGGGCACCTCATCTTTAGCACGTTTGCAATAAGTTGACCACGGAAATTTTTTGCAATAAAACACTAAAATTGAAAGGCTGATGAGTAGCCTGGCTCTGTTCTCAATTGGAAATGTTATTAACACATTTCTTACAAGAACCTTAAAGGCACCACAAAAATACGAACCACACCACCTGGAGAATCTGGGGTGCCTCATTTGACAGGCAGCAAGTGCATATGTCTGAACTTACTGAACTTACCGAATCAGTGTTGAGAAGTCTGTGGCAGAGCTGAGATTTCAGCTTACCATTTTTTAGCATCACTGAGTTGCCAGTGAGTCCTGAAGTGCTGCTTTCCCATTTCCCTCAGCGGAGTGGAAACCCACGTGAGGCAGCGCGTGCTGCAGCTGCCCATCGTGCCCCATCTGTGCTTCCCGTGGTCACTGGAGCTGACACCTTCCTGATCCTTTAAACCCTGGAGCGGCGTGGCCTAACCTCCAAAGGCCCTGCAAAGGCTCACGTCTCATGGAAAAAAGCACTCTGTACAGCTGATCTTTTCCTAAGTGCCCTGGCCTCTTCCATGGGAAGTGGTACTGTGGCTCTCCATAGGGCCATGGCTCTTTTGCACACAGGCATTTTGGACATTCCGAAGCAGGGCCAAAGCCAAGGTCCTGCCTGGCTGAAAGCAGCTGCAAAAATGCCAGGCTGGATACACTTGAAGGCGTGTACAATTGAAGGTGTAGGAAAAAAAACCATCTCCCTGTAGCCCCATGCCAGCTCAGCAGCACCCACTCCCTGCAGGGAGCACAGCCAGGCAGGGGTGGAGCACAGCAACCAGCCGAGCATAGAGGCTCAGTGCCACCCTCATGCTCAAGACCCATAGGGGCCATTGACCCTCCTGTGGGACATTGCAGTCCTGCAGAATGACCTTCCCTTAAATGTACAAAGATGGTGCTGTCACATGTGGCATTAGCCCCAGGGAGAGCCATCACAGGGCACCCAGCTGCAACCACACCCGGCTTCCCACTGGGTGCTTTTATGCCTCTGTGATGAAGCTTGTGAGAGATCACCCAGACAGCTGAGCTCTGCCGAGGTAGAAGGACTGGAGCAGGAACCTGCCCGCACTCAGGCTTATACTAAAATAACTGAAATGGCTACATTCATACCTTTGATTATTTTGGTACAACTCCTCGTGGGGAAGCCAAAGTTAGAACAAAAGCATTCTATTTTAATTTAGTGTAATTATAGCCTGTCTATCTAGAAGAGCTGAATTGCTTTAGTAATACTACTGCAGCTAATTCCCTAGAGTACGGATGCAGTTGTGCCGGGATAATGTTGATTTGGCTTATTCTTGTGGGAAAGGGGAAAAACATTTATGTGCACTGCAGGCTCTTTGCAAACAGCTGCAGCTGGTTGAAAGGTTACTGCCATGGCAGCTTGTTGCCACACTTGTTCTTGGGTTTGCTGCCTCCATAACAGAGCCATAGAGCAAGTGTGCTCCACAGCCACCTGGCTGCAAAATCACAGCATTTCATTCAGTATTAGGTGCCTGCAGCCCAGCAGGTGTCCCACTGAAAGGCCTGAGATTACTGTGTGGCTGCTGTGCTGTAATGGTGAGGGAGCTCAGAGCTATCTGTGGTGTGGTAACATCTTGAATGGTGATGCTGTTTCAACAGTATTAGCTCAGTATTAGAGTAATGCAGGTGACAAATCACATCCCTGATCAAAGTCAGGTACTAACCCCAGTAACCAAAATTGCCATAGGTTCTCCTTTTCCTTAAAGGGAGACACAAGGAAAATTGATTAATTGCACAGAGGCTTGTGTCCCTTCTTCTGAATTGAAAACAAGTCACTTTTCAGTGAAACTGTGAAGATAGTCAGGATCTGCTTAAAATAAGGAATATCTTTAGTTATTTCTGGTGAACTGCATGGAGTATGGAGACTGGATACTGTTATTTCTGGTGCATTTCCTCCCTACTGCTCTGTGCAGGGGGCAGAGCCACATTTGCAGCCCAGTGTCTCTTTCCAGTGCATGCCTAGCTGTGTCTCTGCACCAGACAAGGCATTGCTGGCAAGAGGCATGCACATTGGGATGAGGTACAGCTTTTCAGGATCTAGTTCCCTCAGAGTTCATTCTTCAAGCTCTGAGCAGCACCCAAGAAAGTTGTCTCCTGCACACATGAGCTTTGATAGAAAAGCCCATTGTGCCTGAGGAGCGGAGCTGTCAAGAGGAGTCTCCATCTCCAAGCCGAGATTTGTGTTACCCTTCTGCCAGAGCCCAGCAGCTGGTAGTTTTCCATCTCCTGAAATCCAGAGGAATTTTCCACCTCAGGGAACAAGAAATTGGAGAAAAGTCAATAGACCAGACTAGCTTCATACCACATTTATGCAAGGAAAGAAATAAAAGGAGCACTATAATTATATTTTAACTACCTTTTACTCTCAGCAGCATCCCATAAATCAGGTATCTTGATAGTACTGTGGAACAGCATATGATGTTGGAAGTCAACATGCAGTAAGTATGCTGACAGTAAATGCAGTAAAGACTGTAAGCTGGTTGGCTTTGGCCATCTTGGGCAGTGTGTCCTGACATGATGAAGTCATGACAGCAGATGAATTTATATCCATTTTGTCCAGTTTTGGCAAAGAAGAGGTGAGCAGATGTACTGCAATCTGTGACACCATGCCAGGATGTAGCCCAGCCGAGGGCACAAGGATGTGCAAGCCATGTCACCCCTTACTGGCAATGGCAAGTGGCAAATTCATGTCCTGGATCAATGCTGTGACAAGAACTCACTAAGACAAAAGATGCATAACCACAAGGAAAACTCCTGTAGGTGGGAGATGAGAGGGCGAGCAATATGCACTGGGTGAGGACTCATTTGAACGGCACCGAAAGATGACGTGAGAAATCTCCTCATGCAACGCTGCAAGCAAAAAAATGCCACTTGTACATTTTTAAACATCTTCAGCAGACAAGTACAGCTGATGCATTGAGCCCAGTAGGCTGCAGTGGGATAGCTATAAGAGTCTGCATTGTTTCTGTGCTCAGAGAGGGGGGCGTGAGTGGATTCAGAGCTGCATGGTTGCCCTATACTGTAATGTACCCTGCTCAGTACAGTAGCCTTTTGTGTAAGAGGATGAGCTAACCAGTTGTTTTGTAGAGGGGGGGCCCTTTTGCACCACAGCAGCAAGTCAGAGCAGCTCCCAGGCAGCCGTGGTGGCAGGGGCTGAGGGGGCATTGATGGAGGGATGCTATAACAGATAGCCCCTGTTTCCAAGCTTTTGGCCTCAATCCTATCACAGGCACACATCTTACAGGTTTGAACCCAATTGTTTTCAGAGCTCTAAGCTGGGGGATAAACAGGCTTAACTCCCCACAGGTCAACAGGGTGGCAGTTGTCTGTCTCAGGAATGAATCTGACACATTATCAGCCAGTTCACAGGAAAGCTTTTGCTCTATCCTACATGCTTGTGTTAGTCAAATGTTATTCTTCAAGAAAAATGACAGAGAGAAAAAATTATTTTATCAGGACGTGAAGTAGGTCATTGTTATACCCTGGCTTATCATTTTCCCTATGATACAAAAAATATTAACTGGATGCTGGCCTTGGAGAATGAAAGCTTTATTTTTAATTTTTTTTTTTCTTTTATTGCAGAAACTTGAAAAGCTTGACAGGGAGACAGATGAGGGAGTGAGGCAGCACGCTCTGAACATGACGTGCTGGACTGCGGCTTGTTCAGGGGAAGGATATGGCCTGCTGTGCAGGACTGTCACCAAGATATTGATCTTTACCAAGAAGAGCAACCCCAAGTTCTGGAAAAATATCCATCTGTGATGACTCCATCCATTTTTCAAAGAGTTGGATCCCTGTGACTCAACTGAGCCGATCATTGGCAGGCAAACTGGTGAGAAAAGAAAGGGGAAGAATAGGAAGGGAGGGAGAGAGCAAGAAAAGGACAGAAACCCAGGAAAGAAAAGGCAGCTTTTATAAAGGACTGCTCTGACCTGCTCTGACTCTAAAGAAGTGCCTTTGAGGCTGTTCTGTGAGAGCTGTGAGGGGAAAGGGCTAAAGAAGTACAGAATACTGCTACTTTTACATTGGATTTGTAGTTTAAAAAAATGTATTTGCCAGAGGTTTTTTTAGTAACATTTTCATGCCCTATGTATGGATTTCAGGGTAGTTTTCACTAGCTGGGGAATGGTATCAATAAGTAGCACACATTGTTAACACAATAAACTCTCACCACCATGCCAGCTAAGTTCTGATTGAATTTAGGACAGGGTTCCAAAAACTCACAGACAAAACCCATTGTTGAGATAAACCTGGAAAAAACCCTCACAAAACAAAAACAAAGCACAATTGCTTCAAGACTCCCAAATTCTGAGTTAATTCAGAAAACAAATTAACCCTGGCCTCCTATCTGCAGTCCCTCTGCAGGAGAACCACGGTGGGAGGTGAGCCCTTTATCTCACTTTCAAAATCCTTTTCAGCTGATCTGGGGTCACAGTTGCTGAAAAGCACTGCATGTCCTGATTTTGTGTGACAGTCACCAATTTGCCAGTTTGTTGTGTAAGCCCCTCACTGCCTTAGGGCTGCCCCACACCCCTGTGGGTTCACCAGAGCTGGGAGCCCTTTCCATTCAAGCAGTGGACCCAGCAAGTCACCTGGGCACTGCTGGGGACACACTGGATAAGACCTGGGTGGTGGCAGATAAATGTCTTGGTAAGAAAAATAACAAAGATACCAGCTTTGCCAAACATCTGACTGATGGAACTGCCCCTGCCCTGGAGTATATTGCATTTCACTTCTCTTCTGCTCACTGGGATTTATAACTATTCTTCTGTTTCTGCCACAGGAGCCCCTTTTTTCAGAGATAATCTGGAGAGGGAGGAAGTCCAAGAGCTAAACTGGAGGAGAAGAAAACATACTTGGATAATGTGCTGCACACTGGTAGGAGAGATGGAGGAAGACAGCTGAGCAGAGAAAAGACAGCTCAGTTTGGACACATCTCTGAGGAGCCAGAGCAGAGCTGCCTGCACTGGAAACGGGTGTGGTATCTGCAGCACAGATACTTTTTGCCAGACTGGCTGTCAGCCAGCAGGTGAATCCCCTTATTAGTTTTCCTTAGCTGGCACAACCCCACTAGTTCCCCAGGTGGACTCCCAATACAGCTGTCAAAATCCTAGTCTGCCATGCTTCTGTTCTTTAAGGGTTCTTTCCAGCAGCAGGGAAAACTTTCATTTCTCCTATGCATTCCCTTCCCTGTTAGAGCCTACTAGTGAATAACACCTCTCACTGGGCCGTACACATCCTTGTATGAGGGGTCAAACCAGCTTCCTAATGGGACCCTCCACTTTTGTTAACAATACTGGGATATGAGGAGAGCAGAGAGATCTGTCTGCTCTGCAGGGATGCTCCCATGCCTGCTTCTGTACCCTCCCACCCCTGAAAGCTTGGCCCAGCCAATAATTCTGTGCTGATCTGCCTCTGCAGAGGGTTTGTCCCATGCATTTTTAGAGTTAACTGAAAGTCTGAAAACATCAACTGGTCTTAGTGTTATCTCTTTTGGAGCCAGCCACTTCCTCTTGGTATCAAACTTGGAAGAACCCCATAGCCACTGCTGAAAAGCCTTTTACCTTTCCACATTTAAAGATCTTTTTCAAAATGGTGCTAGGATGTCCTTGGTGGGGATTGAAAGGCTTGGAACAAGCCAATGCAAGTGTTAGTTTTATTGAAAGTGAGCAGGATGTTCTTCCCTGATAGCTGCCTGTCTTTAAGGGAAGGAATTGCAGGAAAGCATCCACAGCTCCAGGGCAGCTTAGCAGAGGAGGAAAGTCATGCCTTTTTCTGTGCTGCGTGATAAACAAAGGCAGGAAAGCAAAGAACAGGATTCACTTGGTGTGGAGCAAACCCTGCCATCCAAAACACCACTGTCCTGGCTCAGGTGTATGTGGAGGCTCCCATAGTTCTCTGGCTTAGAGAGCCAGCTATGTCGATCCCACATCCCTGCTGCTGGCAGCCACAGCTGGGGAGGAGCAGGCACTTCTCAACACACCATGCTCCACCCCACAATCTGCTTTGGGAGAGAACTGTGAGCAACTTTGGTATACTGGAAAGCAGTTACACAGGCATTATATTTCTCTTTTCAGGGACAGAATGAAAACTTCCAGTTCCCAAGTCTTCAGGACAGCACTTTTCAACCATAATAGGTATACATAATCAGACATAGAAGCCAGACACAGTATAAGGTTTTTCAAGCATTTCCCTTTCAAGCATCCCATATCTTCTTGGAATTCCCTCACTAGCATACAATGCTGGGCCCAAGAAATTGCAAGTCTAGTCCATTGGAGCTGGATTTTGAAACAAGGAGTTGCTAAAACAGTACTGCTCAGCATGTCTCTACAAGGCAAACCCTTCCATAATGGTTTACTTTCACAAAGTAGTGTTTTCACCAGTCTAGTTTAAAACAGTTTTCCGAACAGAATAAAATTCCAAGGACTCCTTTTGCTGTATAACCTTGACAGATAAGTGTCCTTTTTTAGCTGGGGAGGGAGCAGACAGAATTCATGTGCCAAAACTCTAAGCTCTAGAGGAAAACTTCTGTTGAGTGCAAACTGAGCCTCAGTTTGTCAGTGTTTGAGAAAGTACTTTGTAGATGTCTTGAAGTCCTCAGACTAAAGATATGAATGAGGGCATTACTGGTAGACAATGTGATCCTAACTTCAAACCTGTTTCTTCTGCTGCTTTCTTTATGGGTCTCCATATCTTTGACAGAAAGAGTTAGAGCAAGAAGGATAAAAATGCTGACCCTCTCCCAGTTCTGGTAGTTGTGGAGAAGTGACTTAGGGGCTTTGAGCACAGAGGCTGGCTCTCCCATCCTCTGTTAGCTGTAAATACAAACCACTGAAAAGCACCAGAACTTTCCCACTGAAGTAAAGGCATCGGGAACAGGAGATTAATGGGTTGCCAGCTGTGTCGGCATGATAAGCCAAGCAAGAACCCAGACTCTTTCAGTCGAAAATGGACTGAGACCTCAGCAGGGACACATGGCAAATCAGCCAGCAGCCACACATGGAAAACTGAGTAAGGCAGCATGGGCAAACATTCCTTATCTTCGCTTTACGTCAATAGAAATGGCATTGTAAAAGAGGCAGCAAAGTATTGGCTGGAGAGGAGGAGGGAAAAGTCCACAGACTTTCTTGGCTGTACACGTAGGTTTTAAAATGCTACTGTTTTCCTCAGAAACTTGTCATTGAAAACAAGCATCCAGCAAGTTCTTCCAGAAGACTTGTTTGCTTGTTTTGGTGGATTTAGCTGAGCTGTGCTGGCAGGAATCTGCCTGCCACTGCTGTTGTGCTCCAAAGGCGGTCAGGAAAGTACAACCTCTTAACCAGTCTAAAGCACAGCTGTGATAATTACACCATCTACTATGATTTGCCACAAAATAGGACTCAGGGAAGAGGCAGGCCTCAGAAGTCTGGGTTTTCTACAAGGTGATGTTGTCTGCAGCCATGTCCCTGTTTCCCACAGCTTCTGCTTTTACAGCAGCCTAGCCCAATTACCTTCATTTTCTTTGCTTTCTGGTTTTATTGTTTTTGTTACGGCTAATTAACAGAAGAGTGGATAAGTCCCAGACTTCTTGTGTGGATTTTTTTTTTTTTTGTGGTGGTTGTGGTGGTACTTTTCATTTTGCTGAGTTTTCCTTTTGCTTTTAAGCAATTTTATGTAGAAAATAATGTTTCCTACCAGAGGCAATACTGAGAAAGAAGAAGGCTCAGCAAGGAGAGTAACAAGGTAAAGCCATGAATAGGTTTTGCCTCCTCCTCCCTCAGTTTTGCAGCCCCACCCTGAGTGGGTAATGGGCCCTGACTGTAACTCTGCTGTCAGTGCCCTGGAGCAGGGAAAGGCACAAATATTCCCTCCGCACAGGTGTGCAGGTGTCAGTGGAAGGTGAGCTGGGAGAAGAAGCAGGCTGGGATAAACACAGCTGAAGCCTCACAAGCTGGGTCCATATGGCCCCTGGTTCCATGCCCTGCCCTGCAGAGCCCCGGGCTGGCTGCTGGCTGGAGCAAAGCTCATTGCTGGGTTATGGGCAGGGCTGGGCTCACTGCACCTGGGTGTCTTAGGGCAGGGCCACCCACTGCACACTGGTGGGGAGCTGCAAATCCCCTCTCCAGGTGCACAGGGCTCTGCAGGGACTTTAGCTGAGTGCCTGGGAGCTGGTTCTGGAAACGAAGGTGCTCTGTCAAAAAGTCTAGTTGTTCAGGTATCAAAGTAATGATATCACTCATAAAAATAATCTCAAAACAGGATTGTTGGTAAAGCAGTGTATTTTCGTATAATGCTGTAATTAATGAACACAGATTCTCTGTATTTGCAGTCCCCGACACCATAGTGATGGACAAGATTAAAGAATAGATACAGGTGACACAGTAGTTGAGTGACTGAGCATTTCCCTCTTAACATACGCATGGGGAAAATGGATGAAAAAAATGGAATGGAGAAAATGGAAAATCCATGGTGCTGAACTGCTTTCTGTTTTTCTCAGGAGAGGAACTTCAGGCAATGTGTCTGTAAAGCACTGAGCAGCTTCCACTCTTCCTGACCCCACCAATTTCCTCTGCACAAACTATCCATATGGATTTGACGTGTGGCCTCTGTGGGGCCCTGAGGCCTCATATGTCTCACTAAGTCAAAACGTATGGGCTAAAGAAGCCATGTCCCTGCCTAAGCTTCTGCAAGTCCCTCAGGGTCAAGTTAAGTGCAAGCCTGATCCTGTTCTCTGAACCAGGCTTGCCTGGTGCACGCTTTAATCTGCCCAGCCTCAGCAGGCTGGGTTTCATCTCAGCTGCAGAGCTCAAAAAGAGGTGGCCCCTGTATTGCTCCATGAGGTCCTGTGCAGCTCAGCATCCCCACCAGACCAGGGGCACATCTCCATGGCTGGCTCACCCTCACCAGCTTCAAGCCCTGGGGCTGGGCAGGAGCTTAAGAAATAACAGGGCTGTGGGACTTGAAGGCTTGTCTGGAGTCATGCACCCCTTTTAGTGTTTCTGTGAGTCTGCTTCTGCCCTCAGACCCAGGGGCTTAACAGTGCTTCCCTGCTCTGCAGGGATGCCAGGGTGAGTCAATCCATTAAAAGCTGCTCACTGCCGAGACACCAAGCCTAAAGCCACATAAATAATAAAACAGGCCAGGGAGTCTTTTCCACTCGCAAGACCCACTGGCATTCCCAGCCATGCCCAGGGAGACAAGCTCCTGTCCCCCAGAGCAGGAGAGCTGTGCCCAAACCACCTGCTGAGAACCACCCTGGCTCCTGAAACATGCCTGGGCGGTGGCTGCAGGAGTGTTTGCTTGGTCTGGGACAAACTCCTGCCAAGGACAATGCCAACCATTTAACTGTATGGGCAATTGCCTGGGCCTGTGCCCTGTCTCCTCTTTATCAATTTATTAGTACGTTGCTGCTAGCCTATACTTGTACAGACAGAGAGCTTGCCATGAACAAGGACAATAAAGTGCCTGTGAGGGGAAAGTTCAAAGCATTGTAAGAAAAAGGTGCATTCTCCGCTGCAGTTCAGTCTCTTTGGTCACTGCAGAGCTGGGTTTGGTTGATGCAGGTAGTGTGATTTTTTTGTGCAGTGCCTGCCAGAGGGAGCCTTGGTGGCCACACATCACTGCCACCCCAGCAGACACTGCTGCTGCTGTTATGAACAGTACTGCAGCCAGGTTTAAGACAGGGATGTAATGCTCTGAGTGGCCAGCTTACCAAAGAGAACAAAGAAATTATTATAGGGCCAGGAAAAAAATAAGGGGGGAAAAAAGCTAAAAGAAAACAAAGAGCCATTGACAAGAGACACAAATTAGCTGGGTCTCGAGTGTCCTTCCCCATCTGATAAAACGAAAATGTCCAGAGCAACAATTAACAAAAAAAATATATGAGGGATAGAATATCTGTTTAGCTCCAGGTACTGACTACCATACAGAGCTCTGTTTTTTTGTTGTTTCCATGCTTTGGGTAGTCTTGGGTTTTGGTTAACGTAGAGCTGGATGCATGTGTGTGTGTATGTGTGTGTGTGTGGTGCAGTCCCCATGGGTCTGAAAGCTGCCTTTTGCAAAGAAAGGGAAGCCCTCCTGAAGGGCAAAAAAAGAGCAAAGTGGGCTCAGAGGATACAGGAGTGTGCTTTGGCTGCTTCTAGGGAAATACAGCTAGAGGTAGGAATTAGCCCTGGAAAAGCACTCAAAACTCAAAACCAGAGGCAAATCCAGCAGGTGTTCAGGGTTGGGAAGACAGCGCTGAATAAAAGCAATGCAACAGAAGAGGAAAGCTGTGGAGAGTGCTGCTCCTGGGCTGCTCTGGGGTACACTGGTTGTTGTTGGCTCACTAGCCAGCACTGAGGTAAGGGAGGTGCGGGCTGTCCTTGCAATAGGGCCTTATGAACAACAGGGAGCTGAACACTCTTCACTTTTGCCACAGCAAAGGGAAAGGAAATCCATTCTCTACAGTATGTGAAGCAAGTAATGAGCTCAAACTGCAGCATGGAAAGCTCAATACAGATGGTAGAAGATCCTTTCCATAGGTGTGGGCAATTGTATATTGCAGTTGCCTCCAGAGACTGAGGCATCTCCAGCAAGGTGAAACACCCAGGGCTGTCAGGAATGGTTAGGGACAGCTCATTTTGTTTCTAGGTAGCTGGGATGCAGTGGTGTTTCCTGACAATCGCTCTTCCAACCATACCTTTGTAAAACAGTCCAAAGACTGTCAGGTGCTATGGTTCCATGGTGAATTTCACTGAAACCAGAAAGAAAACCAGACAAAGCCTAGGGTATCACAGAAACGAGAAATGACACTTGTTTCTTCCAGTCTTGCGTTTGAAAGAAGAAGTTGTTCTCAGCTATGTTATATAATTTACCTGTATCACACCATCTCTCTATACTCTCACTGGAAAAATCTCAATTTGTTTTGCAGTGGTTCCTCTTTCATTCCCTTCTGGATTGACAGGCTCAGCAGGTACCCTCAGAATTGGTGTAAATTCCTTTGACTTTGCACAGCAGCTAGTGGCACCATGGATTATTCAGTCAACATTAACCCAACAACCTTATTGCCATAGCATGAAGCAGAAGGGGAAAGCCCTATCTTTGTGAGTAAATTATTAAAATTTATTTTGTCAGTAAACTGAGGAAGCATGAATTGAAGATGAATAAATAAAAACACAATTTTTTTTTTCCCCAAAGCAGTGGGAACTGGATTCTGCAAACCCCTATGCGTCTTGCTTCCCTGTTAACCGAAGCGTAAATATTCTTGCGTTCAAGACCTCTCTGCCCTGACTGGAGCTCTTCTGCATGGCTTGTCCTTCACAAGCTAAGTGACAATAACAAATTGTCCTACTTAAGCAAGGGACCTATTTCACCTCCTCACCACACTCATTAAAAAATGGCAATGCTAAATACACTTAAAGATCAAAGGCCTGGTATGCAAAACAGGTCCTGTGCAGCAAAATGATGGGCTCCTTAGGGTTTTGTCGCTATGGTGCTATTGCCTTGACAAGTTAAAATATCTCTTGTCAGCCTCTGTGGGAGCCTAGACAGAGAAAGAACCATCAAAAAATAACTGAGTACTGTCTTTGACTACAGTCACTGAGTGGTTAATTTTTTTTAAGCCTTAATCATCTTTGACTTCAGGTTTGGCTATTAACCCTCCAACTGATCATTAACTCTACTGACTGAATGACTGATTTCCAGAGGATCAGTCCAAAGAAGGATTGGTTTTTAGGTGTTTTTTTTTTTTCCCTGAAGGACTTTAATATCTCCTACCAGCAGACAGACAAACTATTGAATTCCCTGTAAGATTTGGGCTGAGCAGGGAGGTATTGCAGGTTATCTGCATAGAAACACACTGCTCAGAGCTGATAAACTCACTGACACTATCCTGCTTTCCAATTTAACTCCAGCCTTGCTAAGCAGCAGGAGTAACCTGACTGAATTGTTGAGGGTCACAGCCTGAGGTCCTTAATCAACATTCCCAGCTTAATCAATGGGAGTTTGGCAAGCCTAAAATGCAAATCAGGATATTTCTGGTGTTTACCCTGGTACTTGTCCTTTTCCTTCCAGAACAGCTGGTTAAAGATAAATATAATGTTGATGCAGAAATGATCAAATGTCAATTGGACTTCATTTTTTTAGCCCTTTTGTCTTTAAAATGCCTACAGTTGAAATTTTCTAAAGGCAGTTTTGCTGGTTAGAGAATGATCTGCTAATAAATGAACAATTTTTTTCATTAATAAACTATTCTGACTCACAGTCCATATCCTAAGCCACAAGACCATCCTGCCTTCCTGACTTGAGATCCATAAGACTTAAGAAGCTGACTCTGACTCAGCAGAGAAGGGCTGGGATTGGACTGTGTTTGCGGTGTGTATCTTTCTTCCAAACATGACACAGACAGAAATAAATTAGGAAAAAGCCTCTTGTACACTGGTCCTGATTTCTCCCTGGGAATCACTGGGGTCTTGATTGCCCCCTGTGGTATGAGAATGAATTAAGCTCAGCTTTATAAATAGCAGTCTAACCACTCCTGTGCTGACAGGCACAAACGTCAGGAAATATGTAGTTAGTTACACCGGTGCTGCGTCTTTTAACTTTAATTTTAAGTACCTCTGTCATACCAGGGGAAGCAGAATAACACATCTGGAACTAAAAGATTCCTGCTAGAATTTCACACTAACTATTTCCAGCTTTCTTCCAGATAGGAGTTTTCAGCAAAGTGTTGTCTAATTGAAAAATTCTGTTTCCCTAAAACTATTGTTTTTCTTATGAGACCTACAAAAGAAAACATGCCCAATACATCTCTCAAACAAAAGTAATAAGGAAAATATTATGAATATCAAAGCATCCCTTTTTCCATTGTTGACATTTAGAATAATGTTTTCTTTATTCAAATGTCTTCTACAATTTAAATATTTTTACTTTTAAGTAATAATGATAAAAAAATCTTGAAAGCACTGAAATTTAATATTACCATTGACTCAAACTGCATTTTTATTGTTGCCTGCAAATATTTCCACAGCTTTGTTTTTTATCCCATTTTGTGACTTGACTTTTTCCATTTCAAGCACCTTCTCTCGGCTGAAAATGGTAACCAGATATTTTGTGCCTGAATAAAAAATAGGATGAAATCCCAGCTAAGGCAGCCCACATGTCCCTCTGGAATACGTTCAGAGAGGAGCAGCACACCTGTGCTATAGCTTTGGCTATAATAGCAAGGCTTTGCTGTAAGTCAGCCAGGTGAGGAGCACTCCACCAGATTAATCATGCTACCACCTCCTGTATGGAGCTGCTAGCAGGAGGTTCAGCAGGACCACAAAGTGGACAAACACAAAGTGGGCTAGACAAAAACTGGGGGAGAATAATTTTTCTGCGTACATTTATTGAATTGTTCCATTGCAGAAGTGCAATCATGTTAATTCACAGTTGGCAGGATGAATGTCCCAGTGTAACAAAAACAACAGGTTTTCCAGTGTTCATTTCCAGTGCTAAAATCCTGCTGAAAATCTGTTCCTGTGCATAGGGAGGAACTGTTCCTGGTGGAGCAAAGCTCACAGTGAAGTACCAGCTGTAGTACTGGAGCCAAGAAGTTGCAGAGGCAGCTGCTGTCTGCCTTTCCCATGTTGCCTGCCTGCCTCCAGCCCTGCAGAGCGGTGGGACCAGGAGTGCATCAGTAGTGCTGGCTGCATCCACACACATGTAAAGCTGCCTCCTCAGGCTCAGGCTGTGGCAAGATGATATTAGAAATATTTATCCTGCTCCCAGGAAAGACATAGCACTTCTGTCAATATAGTTCATAGCAGGGCCTCTGGCAAAAATCCCAGTATATAACTACAGCCACCTCCAGTCACAGTTGTCACTGAGCCTGAGGGCAGAAGCCGCAATGCAGCCCAGGCCCAGGAGCTCTGTGCCGGCTGCCTTGCTGTGTGCCTTGGGCTGGCATGCTGATTTGCTGGGGCCGAGCTGCGGGCTCCGGGGCTGCCAGCACATGGAGCTGCGGCTCTGGGGCTGCTTTACAGCTTGGGTATTGTGCTGGATGATGGGCTGTGGGCACGGGCGTAGGCACTGCAGGGCTGCTGGGATGTGGGGATGCTGAAATTCGGGCAGTTGGCAATTTGGGGCTTGGTGCTGGGCTGCGGGTCTGCAGGGCTACAGAAATGAATGCAGGTCTGCCGCTGTGCTTGGTTGTGGGACTGCCAGGACCCCGAGCTGGGGAGGCATGAGGCTTCTGGGCGCTGGGCACAGGGAAGTGTTGGGCGGGAGGGCTGCGGGATCCAAGGGCTGTCAGTGGAGGGGCTGAAGGACTGCGGAGCGGCGCGCAGGGGCTCTGCGGGCCGGGCCGGGGCGGGGCTGGGCCGGGCCGGGCCGGGCTGGGGGCTCACCTGGCATGTGCACCATGCGGCAGTTGCAGTTCTCCACCAGGTAGCGGGTCTCGCAGTCGATCCGACACGCCGTGATGCTGTAGGTGTCGTAGAACTCCGAGTCGCCCGCCACGGCCTTGCAGTCGCCCCAGGGAGGAGGCAGGTAGATGAGCTGGAAGGGGAGAGAAGCCAGGAGTGAGGAGAGAACCCCCTGCAGTTCAGGGACAGACAGCCCAGGATGGGGTCCTCCCCTCCATGCAGTGTGGGGACAGGGGCACAGTGAGGGGAGGACATCCCACACCTGCCCAGTTCCTACCCGCTGCTCCTGGCAGGACACAAAGGTCTGGATGGGCCGGGCTGGGCCGGGCTGGGCTGGGCTGGGCTGGGCCGGGCCGGGCCGGGCCGGGCTGGGCTCAGCTCAGGGCGATGCGGGCCTGCGGCAGCGGCGGGCTCCCTCTGCTGGCCCTGCTGCTTTGGCGCCCTGCAGCGGCCCCTTCCCTGCCCGGCTTTAGCCGTGAGTTCACAGAAATAACCACAATAGCTTGGTGGGGGATTTTTCCCTTTGTGCCTCGAACTGGCAACAGGAGCCTGCATGCCCCATGTGCGATGGTCTGTGGCGCCATCGGGTTACTGATTTGTTCCCTTAGCCACAGCTTAGAGATAACAGGTTTGCTCTCTGGCCGGTTTTCCACTGGCTGGAGTCGCTGACAGGACACCAAACCTTGGCATCGTCCTTGTTTGCAGCTTGCTGTGGCCGTGTGTGTCGCAGAGCTGTGAGCAGGAATGGCACCTTGATGCTTTCGGCATCCCTCTTGTCTAAACTGCACAGCAGTCCTGCTAACCACCACAACAAAATTCTGCTTACAGGTACTTCATGAATCTAACTCTCCTCCCAGGGACTACTGGGACACATACACAAGCACTGCATGGTGGGGGTATTTTTTATTTCTTTATTGGATACTTTTGCTTCCTACTCTAAAAAACCTCCAATGTCAGGCATGTACCGCTGCAAGTACAAATAGGCTGTGCTGCACTCGTTTCATCATCTCCTCTTGGATGAACTAAATAATTGCCCACCTGGTTCACTGCTCATCAAATGTAGGCAGTGCCAGCCCTTCAGCCCTTCGGACACGGCACGCAGCACAGCGAGCTTCCCAGCGCTGTCCTGTACCACTTGTGCAGTGTTAGCAACACTGCTACACCTCAGGGAGTGAGACCTGGCACAGTGTGTCTCACTCACGTGCTCCATGGACCACTTCTGGAGCTTTCTCCACAAGCATGCACAACCTTGATGCTTGAACTGCTCATGGGGAGCAGGAGGAAAATACACTGGGTTTTTTTACCCAATTTTTAATTTGCAGACCCCAATATTTTCCAACAGAGGTGCAGACCATCTGTCACAAATTTAAGGCGACTAGCAACAGGGTTGATTTTCTTAGCTCCATTTCCCCAGCAGATAACCCTCGGGGCCTGCAGACAATAGGCTGCAAACTGTTGGCATTGATAGATGAGCTTCCTCCCCTTCCCCTTCCATACAGCTTGGAAAATTGCTCGCCTGTCTCTTATTTAAACAAATGAAATATTCCAACTCCAGACAATGCTAGAGCTAATAATAGAAAGAGGGAGCAGTTTAGGATTTGAGTCTCTTACCTCCTGATTCTTTCTATCCCTCCCCTCTCTGTTCTAGCACCCCTTTGTTAGATTTTAATTAAACAAGAAAATTTAATAACAAAATCAGAATGTTAACCAGAATATCTGGGCGAGGTGACGGACAGAAAAATCATTTGAAAGGCACTGGTGTTCCAAGCTGTAATCTTGATGTAGGATTTGAGCTGGCAAGGTGGGGATTTACAGTCTTTTCTACACCAGCAGCACAGAAAAAATCACTTTCTGCTTTTCCTGCTCCTGACAGCCAAGCCTCAGCCAACCGATATTCTCCACATCAGCACCCAGGGACGGGAGTCTGTCACGGAAAGAACCAAACACATATAGCTGCAGCACCAGCATGAATACAGATACAGAGAGCAGGAACACATTTTGTGCTGCAGACCCTGGAGGCAAGCTTGGCTTGCAGCTCACATACACGCGTGCCAAGATACCTGTGTGTGCTGCAGTATAGGCGTGTTCAAACCCTTGCACTGCAAAATACTGGAGCTATTTTAAGGATGTGGAAGTATCTGGCTAAAAAAAAAAAAAGCCTTGTGTGTTTGGGCCTGGCTCATTTAAAACCCTTGTTTCTTCCACAATATTGGAAGTAATGAAAGTGCCTGCAGTAAAATACCTGATAAGCCTCTTTTCCTCTATGGAGAGGGTAAATGCATGTCATTTTCCAATTAGCTCTTGCTCTGAGCAATTACGTTGATCAAATAATTGAATAAGTGACAGGAATGTGAATTCTGGAGACAGTTAATTTCATTCATCTGCCAGTTTATAGCCTGACTTGCATGAACACATAAACCAGGCTAACGTGTTATTTATAACTTTGAAAATGCAATTATAGTAGTCAAACATGAAGAGTTGTGTGTGCAGAGAGGAAGGTTTCTGCTAGTAAATTATAATAATAGCATAATGAGGGAATTTGTTCTTTTAGCCAGCAAGTAGGACAGGAAGGATGTGAGGCTTGTGTTTGAGAGAGTGAACAAGGTTGGTGTCAGCATGAGCAGGTGGAGCAATGGCCCTGGCCTGAATGTGGGGCAGAGGGGCAGCTAAGCCTTACCCTCCTGTTTTGTGAGACATTGCGTGTGTCCTGCCCCAGGGACTGTCAGTGAGGGCTAAACATGTCCCCCAGCTCCCCATACTCTTCTCTCCAAGTGAAACTGAGCATCATTTTTGGTGGAGAACCAGGACTGTGATCCTTTGCATGAAGGTGAGCGCAAGAGATGCGAACCAGGTGTTTTATGCTTGGGGTTGGACTTGGATGAGCATCACGGTGCCCTGAAAGAAGTTCCAGTTGAGTCTGCTTGATTACAAATTACTTGGAACAGCCCTTGAAGTCGAAACCAGGTCCTTGACTTCCATCAAAAGTATCAATCCTTCTTGCAAGTTTTATTCAGGAAAAAAAAAAAATTTTTTTAAAAAGCTCATCAGGAATGCAAACCATTTGATTTTTCTTCTTAAAGCTATCTTTAGATCATCTAACTGATCATACCTTTTATCTGAAGCTCCTGTAGCAACCTGGCCTACCACACTAATTAGCAGAGATGCACAGAAATAATAGTAGTGTGCAGACATGAGCCACTGCCTGACAGGGAGTATTACCTGGTTGAGTGCTGCACTGGCTGCAAGGAGGAAATCTGTGCAATTAATTGCTTCCTGATTAAAGGCATTTGGAGTCTGGCCCTTAAATCTTCAAGGCCTAAAAACACATGCTGAGTTAAATATGGAATTTGCTCACAGTACTCAAAAACATTGCCCCACACAGCAGGATTCAGTGCAGTAATTTTGGTTGGAAATACAGACTTTCCAGTCTAAGCATATTTTATCCTGAGCCGAGTAGAAAGTGCCCCAGTCGAAACTAAAGGGCCATAGAAGGACTTGTGGGGATTTAAAACCGCTTCTAAACCAGCTTAGTTGAGCTCTTACCATTTTCCTGTGAGGACATGCTCTTACAGGAATTAATTTCACAGGGCATGAGGCAGCAGAGGCAGAAACCCCACAGGATGTCTCAGGCTGAAAGGCTATTTAAATGGTAATAAACTTCAGTGGATGACAAAAACTAGTGACTGATTAGAGGCACACCAGGAGGGGGGTTATCTGGTGTGAAGCTGCGGGGCTGCGGCACCAGGGCCTTCTGTTCCCTGCACATATCTCTTGTCACCAAGCAAACAGGATGGGGTTAATCCTGCCGGCAGGGAGGAGACCTATTTCAGGCCAGCGGACAGCAGGAGGAAAATGCTCGCCACGGGAGGTTCTGGGGTTGGGCAAAATGAGGGAGGGTGCTGTGTGTCAGGAGGCTGGGACAATGCCAGCCAGCACTGGTGTCAGGCTCAGGTGGAGCCACATCTCCGAACAGCAGGTGATCCAGCCTCCATGTGGACACTTCCTAAGTGTCATCGTTTTCCCGAGGGCATTTCATCCACCCTGATGTGGTGTCACCTATTACAGCTGCTCAGATGATGTGACTTTAGCACGTCCAACACTGTTGCCTCCTGGAAAGTTGCAGCGCTGATGATTTATGGAGCCTACTGCTC
This sequence comes from Passer montanus, assembly GCF_014805655.1. NCBI lineage: Eukaryota > Metazoa > Chordata > Aves > Passeriformes > Passeridae > Passer > Passer montanus. Next base: position 7,851,844 of record NW_024366591.1, read on the forward strand.
CCACCTAAGAAAGGGCAGGCTTTGTTTGGGACCACCATTTGTCACATTAGAGCTGAGATGTCCCAGAAACACAGATTTTGTTTGCTTATGTGGTGCTGTTGCTCTGGTGCTGCTCTCCCATCCTTTCTTTGCCAATTGTTTTTGCAAATTTCAAAAGAAATTTACTGATCCTACACCTGTGAAAAGCACTTTAGGATCTAATTGCCTCTGACTATGGGAGTGGGCTTCCCAAATAGAGGGGGACATCTTCAGTGTGTATTTAAGCTGGGTGAAAGTCAGAGGAACAAAGATTACAGATCTTTCCTTGCAAGCCTCCCAGTCCCTGCCCTCCCCATCAACTCTGTCAATGGCAAGAGCAGGCAGGCAGTTATATAGCCTGAATTGCGCTAGGACAGATGTACAGACTAACTCAACATTCAGTTTGACATTCTTCCTCCACAAAGAGAGTCTGGCACCTTTGCTGGGGAGGTTATATTGTGGAATGGGAAAACAATCCTGCCAGTTGTTAGTGAGGGGGAAATAAAGCAGAGCAGAAGCTGCTTATCAGAGATCTATATTTTGAGAGAAAAATTCACTGAATCCTGAGGAAGGAAGGATTCTCTGCAGAGCTTCAAGTACTCTCCTGACAATCTCATCATGCAGGAGCTGGGGCTGGGAGCTGGGCTCCTTCCTATAGTCCCCAGACTGCAGCAGTGCTGTAAAGCTATCATTAAAACAAAACAAAATACATTAAATCAGACTGGCACAGATTGTTGTCTGTGAATTGTGACTTTAGTAACCGTAGGAATGACTGAAAGCCCAGAGAACTCAAATCCAGAAGTCTGGAAGAGTCTGAGGTAAAGCCTTCCCTCATCCCAGTCAGTTTGGAGAATGTCTGAAGTTCAGATCTTAATTTTGCTGAAGTTTGCAGTGTTTAGATTCACATGCCTTGTATTACAATGGATTAGACTAAGTCTCTCTTACCTTCATGAGACTCTTGATTTTGTTTGGATCAGTTTCTGGGAGGAAAGCTTCAGAGGAAGAACTGTGTGTCTTGGTGCAATTAGATGAAGAGCTGTATGCTTTTATTTTATTTTTTTAAAATAACTTGAAAACATCATCAATCCAAGCATCTCCAAGGTTTTGCCAAGCAGCTGTGAAGTTAACACTACCCACTCTTCTTCCTGGTCCACCTTCCTGGTGCATTGCATTCACTAATCACAAGGCCAAGATATTATTAACACATCTGAACAAGATTCCTAACAGCTGGAGAGCCACATTGTATTTTGGGCAATCTAAGACGATGCCTCAGGGTAGCTGCTTGACACGAAGAGATCAATCTCTCATCTTTTGTACCAGCTTTGCTCTTGCAGTGGATGGTGAGGACAGATGGAATGCAGTCGTGTCTGCTTGCAGGGGGTGCTGCATTCCCTGCACCAGGAGATGCTCCCCAATGCACGGCTCCCGCGGGACCCCCGCTGGTGGCCCTGCACCACTGCAGCTCACTTCAAGAAATTTGGGGAGCAGCTCCTCTCCATCCTCCCACAGTATCTCCCGCTTGGGTGGGAAGTGAGATGCTCTGCCCATCGAAAGGAATGTGGCTACTGCATGGGGCAGGAGAGAGAATAAATACTACGGGGCCTCAGATGGGTGATCTAAAATTGCCTTAAAACTGTCTTGATCAGCCACGTAAAGCCCCAGGGAGGGTACTGCTGCTCAGTGGTCAGCACAGGCCAGGTCCCTTGCCAGTACTTTATCTCTGCTGTGTCAAACTGAGCACATCTCTAGCAGATAATCTAGTTCAGTTTGTAACCCTGAAATTGAGAACTGTATTACAGGGCATGTTGAGGCAGCTGAAGCTGTATAAGCAAAGTTTCCTAAATACACAAGAGGCAACAACCCCGTGTCCAAGGTGGCTCAATCAAATTCTGATCTGATGGTCAACATCCCTTGAAGTGGTAAATGACATAAATCCATTTTCACCACAGTTTGAGGTGTTTCTCCACTATCCCTCAGATTTTGTTAGGATTGAAGGTGTATCAGAACTCCTGAACCTGTGAGCAAAAAGATGTCTGTGGTCACAGAGCTGCTTGACAGATAAGCCCCATGCCAGATTTGATTTTCAGCAGAGAAAATACACTGAAGAGTCTGTAAAACTACTAATAATTTTAAGTAAAAGGTAACCCAGTTCAATTGAAATGGCTGGGCAGCAAAGGGAGTGTAACTCCCTTACACAAAGGGAGTGTTCCCACCCCTTACTCTTACACAAAGAGTGTGTAAGTTGTAACGACAGGGGGTGGGGACCTTCTCTGTTACTGTGCTGGAGTGCAAATCTGCTCTGTGAGCATGGAGTTACACAGAAATTTCAGCCCAACATTGAAGTAAGATGACCAGAGGTCACACAAAATTTACTCTGAGAAGTCACTAATCTGAACATTTTACAGGAGACATAAAACTGTAGCTGGGACAAGCAACTTTTCACATCTCTGCAGGGGCTTGAAGTGTAGCAGTGTTTTTCAGGCAGAACACAAGTCACATGTTGATACCCACTTTAAAGAAAAGCAGAAAGGTGAGATACTCTAGAGGGCACCTGCCAACGGTACAGAAACACCTCAGGAAAAGAGGAAAAACTAAAAAACAAACAGTACAAGAATTACAAAATGCAGAATACAACCACTACCAAGGCATGAAAAAGACCTGACCATAACATCTGGATCATTTTCTGCAGCATCTTCTTCCCTCAGCATGCTACCCCAAACCTGCCAAGCCACACTGCAGGGCAGCACAGCTTCCATGCCTGTGTCTGCTCGCAGCCTGCCGAGGTTTCAGGGCACAAAGCTCCACCTAGTGAGGGGACAGGCTGTACTACACATTCAGCACCCAAGGTAAGTCTGGACGGACTCGGCACAAAAAAAAGTCTGGACGATAACAAACCCTTTAGCATTATGCTGCCTCGGTGTTGATAATCCATCACACACACACACAAAGTCCCTTCAGACGAGAGTACAGCCTCTCTATGTTCAGAAATACTTTCTTCCAGCACCACCTTGCTGAAGTGATTTGTAAGAATGTAACTGAAGTGACATCACTTGGCTCTCATCAGCTGGCTGCTGCTCACCTCTCCCTCAAGACTGATCTGAAGCTCTCGGACTTCACTGGAACTCCAACTTCAAACCAACCTCCTCTTTCTGATGATCAAAACAAATACACCACTAGTGCTGTAGGTCCAAAAGTTTTAATACATGGTCCTTACTGTTCAGAAAAGTTATTGCATTAAATTCTAATACATAAATTTACCTGAATTTTAAAAAATAATTTTACACAATTTTGCCACAGCACCAAAGGAAAACAGATTTTATATACAGTTGTCTCAAAAAAACCAATATTAGTGCCTTCTCAAATTAGCAGAACTGTAGTTCATTCAGTAGTTACTGCAAATATCATTCAGTAGTTACTGCAAATCCCAACTTGAACAACACAACTTGAACAACACTATTGCCACATGTGTACAGCTCAGGAAAAGGAAAGTGCCATTCCAAAACTGAAATTTATTAAACTATGACTCAGCATACACTGATTTTTCTCTGTTAACCAAGTTAACATAAAAGGGTGTTTAGTTTAATTCCACACCATTTTCTTTATGTTAGTTTTTCTTTTGTGATTAATTAGTCACAAGTTATCAATGCCACTTTTAGCAGTTCATACAATCCACACCTGTTAGAATTGTGACATGCACAAGAACATGACGTTTGATGACTCAAATGAAAAGATTCCCTGATGCACTAAAACCAACATTAGCGTAAGCCCACTGCTCCATGGATGACAGCAGAGACAAAATCAGCAGGCTCAGTGTGCCATAAATAGATTGATGAAGGGCTCAGTGATAGAGGCATGACAGAGCATATGGCAAAATTACATTCTACATTTCATCCTCTGCTGAGGGTAAGCTGTGCTATACCAGCTCACAGTAGAAGCATGAAGAGGGCTCTCCTCCTTTTCAGCCTCATGTTAATGCTTGGGAATTGGGAAACTAACATTCAGCTTCTTGCATTAAATCCCCAAGCATCACAATAATCAGTCTAGAGCTCCAGATCTAACCCTTCGCTTGCAAACACACACACACACACACAAAGATAAGGCTCATCTGTATTTATTCTGCTTTCTTCTGCTGTTAAATAAAAAGAAATATATCCATGTTCACGCCATCTCTTCTCCCTCTCCTCCCTCTCCTCCAAAATACCCATCACTACAGAGAGCTCTCTTATCATTCACTTGAAAGTATTTCTCAGATTAGGATTCCCACTTTAAACAGATGACAGATTGTATTACTTTGCTATATTTCACTAGATTTTGATATCAAAAACTGTTCACTACTGAAATAACACCAATAGGACTCTCTCTCTCTTTGACAGAACATGTTACACAAGTTCTAATTCACTGTCCCTGTCCCTTAAAATAAACGTAGAGCTATTTCACTAGTTTTCAATCCATGCAAGCTGGGAGCAACAAGTTACCCTTTAAAAACATTCTGTATGACTTTTTTGTGAGTTTCTAGCAAAAGGCCCAAACACTGAAAAGCAAGTGAGCAGAGACAATAGGATGCTTTGCAAAATCTGACAATTCAAAAGGCACCCAAAGAGCAAGAGAACAAAAGCCAGCCACTCAAGTGGAAACTGCATTGAACTAGCACTATGAAAATGAGGAGAAATTAAGAAGCTTCGGTATAAAAGTTACACAGAATGTTTTACTAGTGATACCTTTTGCCAAGGCATTCATTACCATGGTACAAACTGCAAGAGCTTTAATTTGAAAGCGCTATAGGAATAGGATATTTAATTTTTCCAGTGAAGGATGTTTTCTGAGGGACTGATCACAAGGACCTGTAACGTGGTCTTCACTTGAAAGTATTTCTCAGATTAGGCTTCCCACTTTAAACAGATGACAGAGATTGTATTACTTTGCTATATTTCACTATGTTTTGATATCAGAAACTGTTCACTACTGAAATAACACCAATAGGACTCTCTCTCTCTTTGACAGAACACGTTACACAAGTTCTAACTCACTGTCCCTGTCCCTTAAAATAAACGTAGAGCTATTTCACTAGTTTTCAATCCATGCAAGCTGGGAGCAACAAGTTACCCTTTAAAAACATTCTGTATGACTTTTTTGTGAGTTTCTAGCAAAAGGCCCAAACACTAAAAAGCAAGTGAGCAGAGACAATAGGATGCTTTGCAAAATCTGACAGTTCAAAAGGCACCCAAAGAGCAAGAGAACAAAAGCCAGCCACTCAAGTGGAAACTGCATTGAACTAGCACTATGAAAATGAGGAGAAATTAAGAAGCTTCGGTATAACAGTTACACAGAATGTTTTCTGATACCTTTTGTTTGCCAAGGCATTCATTACCATGGTACAAACTGCAAGAGCTTTAATTTGAAAGCGCTATAGGAATAGGATATTTAATTTTTCCAGTGAAGGATGTTTTCTGAGGGACTGATCACAAGGACCTGTAACGTGGTTTTCTCACAACTAAGTTTGCACAGAAGCAGAAGTTTGCACAGCTTAAAGGTTGAAGCTGACAGCTTTCCAAAGCCAGCCTTGACACAAGACTTGGCTTACTTTATTTTCACAGGCATACACTGCATGAGACAGCCAACACCATTCAATCCAAACATAAGAGCATTTGTATAAACTTTCCCCATCAACATTAAAATCACCAACCAAATCCTTGTGATTTCTGCAAAAAGATAGTTCTTCTTGCTTATTGCTGTATTACAGGAAATTATGCTAGTTCTTTCAGGAGACTGTATATTTCGAAGTTCACATCTCTTACAAAAAGCCTCACAGTCTCTTCACTGGGTGTTGGTTCTGTACAGCAAAACCAGCATTCCATTTCTTCCAAATGAAACAGTCCCTTCAGTCCCTCTCCCTGCCCTGCATGTCTCCAAGAGCATTTATGCCTCTGCACTATGGTTCCAACCCGGAGACAACAGCCCATAATGCATTTCTGAGAACACCTAAAGCAACAGTGCACACTTCACTAAATGGACATGACCCCAATTAGATCCATGAGAAAACATGGAAGAGGAACACAAAGAGGAAGGGAAGCAATTTATTCTCACTGCTCTTGAAGTGAACAAATGGTTTTGACAGCAATTTTGTTTTCAGACAGTTATAATTTAGGCTGAAGGCCAGCTCATTTAACAGAAGAAGCCCCTTCACCCAAATACCAGAACCTATACTAAAACCATTTTTATTTCAATCTGCCTCTGAAATGAATGAAGATAATCTCAATGTTAAAGAAAAGTCTGCATTGCTACCACAGAAATCACATTGTGCAAATCCATGTCATTTAACTACAGTGCTGAGTCACATCTGGATGGTGGATGTGCCTTGCTGAATACCACACCCTGGGAATGCTTCAGCATTTCCCCTCCTACCAGAACACTGCCTTAAAAAAGAACTGCTACAGTGACATGATGAGACTGATCTTTTCCTGCCATCTGCTGTACATGAATGTAAGACTTGCACAAACAATTGGCCAAAATTTGTGTATTACATTTATTTCCAAGTCACAAAGACTACACAAGCCCTTTGTACAGGATATGCTGTCCAAGGACACGTGACCTCCACCTTCTCACTTCCCTACACCCCATCCACCAAGTCAAGCATTACATGCTTGCAGGGATTGATTCAAAGTCTTCAGGTTCTGGAATGCAGCAGACAAGAGTTCTGCATCTTTCAGGGACTCAAAAAACCCCGTTTAGTTCATCTGTTCAATGTACAACATCTTCAGTAAGTGCTGCCACCTTGTTCCCGGGAACAGTTAGGGTCACTTCACACCACAGAGGTGGTACTTTCCGGATTTACACGCATCAATCTTGAGGCATTTCTCAGATCCTGTAGCTGCTTGGCTGGCTTTCCAACTCCTTCCTCAAACCTTTTTTCCACAACAGGAAGGACGGTTTCATACAGGAAAGAGGCGTTTTGCCTAATGAATGCTTTTTTCTCAGGGTCCTGTTCACACCGTAAACTGTAATCGACATGCTGGACAGCCACCAGGATGATTTCCACAAGACTCTCCAGGAGAACCATATGCAGCTCTGGAAAGTAAAGCTTTAATGCTTCCTCCAAGAAGGCCATAGTCTGCTTAGTGAAAGCTACTACAGTGTAACTGAGGTTGACCCAGCAGTCATCACCCGTGTATTGGTCAAAATTGCCCACCCCACAGCTCCTCATCTCCTCCCTGAGCTTCCCCAGTGCCTCTGGAGTCATCAGGTTCATCTTTCTCCACATCTCCTCAGAGTTGCGGTGCTTGGTGGCCTCGATGATGATATCCTTGTAGCTCTGCAAAGCACCTTTGATATCCTTTACCAGGAGGGCATGAATGATGAAGGTGAGATCCAGTCCAATCTCGCTCAGCTGCTTGCAGTGCTCTTTAGCCACCTGGAACAACAAAGAAAAGCAAAGGATGTTATTACTGTGCAGGCTCCCTTTACATTTTACACATTCATCAAATTTATCTCAGAAAACTGAGAATGGTTACTCCTACTTATTTCTTGTGCTTTAAGAATCTCATTAATGAGAAACTAGTAACTGAAAGCTACACCCTGGCTGTCAAAAATACTCTCAACAATTACACAATTATAACCCACACACATAAGCTTTTTTTCCCCTCCTCCCAATTAGCAACTGAAACAAAGCATAACCTGAGAAAGTTAGTCTTGCAAAAAAAGTACGAAAATGTAGCTAAGGACAGCCTTGGAAAACAAAGAGAAAGTTTTGAAGTACTTGCAATTCAGGTGCAGCTCATGTAAATTTTAGGACCTCCTCCTACTAGTTAAAGGCAAATTAAGAATCAACGCGTTTTGCATTCCCGATAAAGGCAGGGTTTTCCTTGACACGTATTATAACCTTAAGGCTTTCCTCTGTTAAACTGAAAAAACGAAACAAACCTCAAATGAGTATTAATCTTTCAACGCAGAAAACCTCTCTGGAGACCCACACACGAGTCAACAACTAAACTAGAGTTAGAAAAGATACTTTAAAGCTTTGAAGCCTTTGTTTCAGCTGCTGTGCCCCACCACCCCCGTGTTTGGACTCTCTTACCTTGACACACTCTGCCGCAGTTGACAAACTCTCTTTGCTATCAAATACTTGCTTACTGAAGGCATCTACAAACATCCTCATGGACGAGCGGGCCCAGACAACAAAGGCCGAGTAGCAGCCGTTGTTGCCGGCGAAGTCCGTCTCAAACTCCCTGGCGGTCTCCAGGAGGCTGGTGAAGAAGACATGGCAGAGCTTGTGGATGTAGAGCAGCGTGGCGCCCTCGATGCGCAGCTGCCGGATGGCGGTCTGCACCGCGGCTGCCCGGTTCTTCAGGAACAGCTCGCAGGCCTTGGTGGACTGGCCCAGGCGAATGAGCTGGGACACGGCTCGGCGGGTGGCCCGCGGCCCTCCTCGCAGCGAGCGGTCTGGAGACAGCTCGAACACCAGCACGTCCGTGAGCTGCCGGACGCGCTCGTCCACCTTGGCCCGCAGCTCCTTCACGGGCTGGCTCACGGGCTTGTCCGCCAGGTACTCGTTCAGTTTATCCAAGAGGTCCACCGCCCCCTCGAAGTCCCGCTGAGCAATGCAGACGTCCAGGTCCTCGGGCAGCTCCTGGATCCACTCAAGTGACAGGTCAACGACCTCCTCCTCAGCGGAGGGCTCATCCTCCTCCTCGTCCTCATCCTCGTCGAAGGGGTTGGTGGATTCGGGGGGCGCTGGGGCGGGCCGGGGCAGGGCCTCCTGCTCCAGGCGCCGCTTCTCGCTGAGGGCACGGCTGCGCTTGGTCTCCTCCAGCACCTCCAGCCACTCCTTCTTGATCTTGGCGTTCTCAGCCTGGAAGATGCGGCTCTCGGGGAACATGAGCAGCTTGAACATGTCCTTCATAGGCGGGTTGTCCTTGACGTTGACCACGGCCAGCCCGTCGAGGGGGTACAGGGCGTCGTAGCGGTAGGCGCCGCGGCGGTTGGGCAGCGCGGTGGCCACGAGCAGGCAGTCGTTCATGAGGAAGGCGTGCACCCGCTGGATCTGCGCCATGTGGTCCGCGTCGTACTCCACCAGGTCGCCGTTGTAGACCAGGTACTTGCCAGGGCTCTCGGGCAGGAGGTCGCGGCAGCCCTCCACCTTCTCCAGGAGGGTGGTGAGAGTGCGCTGCCGCCCCTCCTCGTTGGCCGCCGCATCCTTGCCCGACAGCGGCAGGAAGGGGTCGGCGGCGGCGGCGCGGCGGGCGCCCAGCGCGGGGTCGTCGCGGTCGGCCTGGAGGAGCAGGGCCTGGGTGACGGCCTCCATGATGCCCTTCTGCTCGGTGAGGATGTGGCTGAGCTGGTACATCTCGCTCTCCAGGTAGCTGATCTCCCGCGCCGTCTCGATGAACTGCCGGTAGTTTTGGTAGACGTTGCGCTTCAGGCTCTGCGCCGTCTCCTCGCTCAGCGCCTGGATGCGCTGCCGGTGCTCCTGCAAGTCCCGGTCCCCGTCCGACTGCTGCGACAGCTGCTTCACGTACTCGCCCGCCGCGAAGCCGCCCGACTCCAGCTGCCGCCGCAGCCGGCTCCCGCCGCCGCCCTCGCCCAGCGACAGCGCCATGTCCGCACCGCAGCCGCCGCCCGGCACCCGCCCCNGCCTGCGCCCCGCGGCGCGGCGGCAGGAGCGGCTGCCCGCGGTGACGCGTGGGGCGCGCCGGGCGGGCGAGGGCGGAGGGACGGAAGGGAAGGGAAGGACGGAAGGGAAGGGAAGGACGGGAGGAAGGGAAGGGGCGGAGAGGACGCTGCGGCGGCAGCCCGCGGGTCGGTGCTGCGCGTGCGCCGCGGCGGCTGCGGCTTCCGGTTGCGGCAGTGCCGGCCGAGGGGCGCCGCGCTCGGGATGGAGGACGAGGATTTCTTGTTGGCGCTCAGGCTGCAGAGGGAATGGGAGGAGCAGGACAAGGCGGCGGCAGCAGCAGCAAAGCGCCCTGATGTCTCTCCGTGCCGCTCGTCCCTCCGCCCGCTGTCGGTGGTGGACGAGGCGTGGGAGCTGCTGGACCCCAGCCCCGACGTTCATGGCCTGTTCGTGCACTTCAACCAGACGCTCTTCTGGGGCAAGCTGGAGGCTGTCACGGTGTCCTGGAGCCCCCGCATGACCAGGTGCGGCACCGGCGGTGTGGGGCCGAGCTCCCGGGGTGCGCGGGGCGGTCGCAAGGGCGGGCAGGCGGCGGGCAGCCGGTCCCCGCGTGTCCGGGAGCTGCCCGGTCCCTGTGTCTCGGGAACAGCCCGGTCCCCGTGTGTCCGGGAGCTGCCCGGTCCCTGTGTGTCCGGGAGCAGCCCGGTCCCCGTGTGTCCGGGGGCAGCCCGGTCCCTGTGTCTCAGGAACAGCCCGGTCCCCGTGTGTCCGGGGGCAGCCCGGTCCCCGTGTGTCCGGGAGCAGCCCGATCTCTGTGTCTCGGGAACAGCCCGGTCCCCGTGTGTCCGGGGGCAGCCCGGTCCCCGTGTGTCCGGGAGCTGCCCGGTCCCTGTGTGTCCGGGAGCAGCCCGGTCCCCGTGTGTCCGGGGGCAGCCCGGTCCCCGTGTGTCCGGGAGCAGCCCGATCTCTGTGTCTCGGGAACAGCCCGGTCCCCGTGTGTCCGGGGGCAGCCCGGTCCCCGTGTGTCCGGGGGCTGCCCGATCCCCGTGTGTCCGGGAGCAGCCCGGTCCCCGTGTGTCCGGGAGCATCGCGCCGTGCCGGGCGGCGGGAAGGGCCGGCAGCCGTGGAGTGTCGGGAGGAGCTGTCACTTGTCGCTGTGCTGCTCCTCGCGGTGCCCCGCTAGCTGGTGCCGTGCTGGTGCCGTGGCTTCTCTTCCCGGGCACTTGGATGTTCCCATCTCTGGCAGGGCCCGTACGGCGGGACATGAGTTGGTCGCTGTCGTTGTCTCGCTTGCCTTGCATCTCTCCTCCCTGGCAGCCATCAGTGGCTTTCCCCGGGGTGCGGGCAAGCCGGAGGGATGTTAAAATGGAAAAAAATTACTTTGTCTTAGATGGTGTGTGTGGAAACGTCATGTACTCGTGTTGCTGCTCTGGTTCTCAGTCTTTATGATAGTTTTACTGCACGGCAGATGGGCAAATATGAACCAATAATAGTATATTAGAAAAATGTAGAACGGGCTAGGAAGGGGAATATAGAAGAGATCTGAGGTTAAACAAACCCAGGGATCTTTGGAGCGCAGTTCTGAAGTCTGCAGTTGTGCAGCAGATGCAGTTGCTGGTGGCTGGAGTCCCACTGCCTCTGCTGGCTGCAGTGTTCTTCAGGCATTTGGAAATAGTTGCATATTGCACTAACTCAGCAGCACTAACACAGGCAAAAACGGTGGTGTTTGCTGGATTAGTGCACAGAAGCAGAGGTATATGTAAATTTGCTATGAGCCAAAAGTTGAAGAAGGGTGGGGAGAGAAATTGAAGCCACCAGCAATTAAGTCAGCGTTTGCTGCCGTGAATCTCCAGCCTCCGTGTAGTGTATTTCAGTCCTACAAGTTCTACAGGAAACGTTCTTCTGCCTTCAAAACAGATTTTTCTACTTTAAGGAACTTGTGGGGTTTTTTTCCTTTGCTTAATGATGCTGAGTGTTTCAAGTAACTACTCAAAGTGATTTTATTCCATGTTCTGTGTGACCTAGCATGTGTTTACAGGGGATGGTATTTTAACTTCAATTCTCCGTTTTCTTCATGTGCTGCAGAAACAAATAGATTTTCATATTTTCTTTCTCCTTTTCCTTTCAGCTCTGCTGGTATCTGTTCATATCATGAAAGAAGTGGGTTGTGTTCCATTCGTCTCAGTGAGCCACTTCTGAAGTTACGGCCAAGGAAGGATCTTGTGGAGGTATTTCAACATGGCTTATGAATCCACACATAAAGTGTATTGTGCCCACCCCCCACTTCATACAAACATTTTAGATTTTATAGTGGGATTATTTTATGCAGTAACTTATAGGTCATGAAATAGTGGTGGCTTTACTGTTACGTTCATGTGGCTTGTGTTGCAGTACCTTGGTAATCTTTAGTTTTATGCTTATAAGTGGGCAACTGCAAGTGGAAGTCTAAAGTCACTAGTTTATTTTATTGACTTTATATAGAGAACAAACACCTCAAGTTTTTAACTCCTAAATTATCCTTTAATATTCAAAGCAAACGTGGACTGTAGTTTCTAAAGGGCCAACAGCAGAAAATAAGGATATAAGGTATGACTTAACGTGACATTTTGTTGCTCCTTGGCCTCTGCCAGAGCTGCTGCTTTGAGCCAGCTGAACATTCAAATTTGCCTAAGAACAGAAGTGCTGTAGACTTTCAGCTTGCTCAAAATTGACTCTTTTTTGGGGGTGTATAGGGGATGATGTCTTTAAAGATGTGATTTAAGTTTGAAGATTATTTCTTCTTTTTGGAATACTGTTTATTGGAGTGATACTATGCAGCATGTTTTAGTGATATTCAAGAAATAGGGATAACTTGTTTTTATGGGTTTTATGACCCATACCAAATATGTGAATATAATCAAAGATAAGATCAGTAACCACCATCTGTGTAGAAGAGTAAAATACTTGCGGCTTAATCATGAAACTGAAAATGCAATGCTTTTCAGTGACTGTCTAATGGTTGCTTAATTTCAGACACTGTTGCACGAAATGATCCATGCCCTGCTCTTTGTTACTCATAACAACAAAGATCGTGAGTCTCACGGACCGGAGTTCTGCAAGCACATGCGTCGCATCAATCTCTTGACTGGAGCTAATGTCACAGTAAGAATAATCCTCTTCGCCTGATTTAACAGAGCTTTCTTCCTGGTTTGCTGTTTTAGCTGACTGGTGCAGAATAAGTAATGTTCTTATTAGACACTCCACAGTATTGTCCACAAGGACAATACAAATTTGCATCCAGGTGTGTGCCACTTCCATAGTTATTTGTTGGGGATGGTGGTGGGAACAGGTTGGGGAAGCTGTGGTGAGCTATTAGTGATGTAATTTTCAGGTATGTTCTCTGTAAGAAATTTTCTTTAAGCTTTTGTGGTAAACTAGAAAGAGCTTAAAAGGTAGCAGGGACAGAAGTGCTCCCTGTGAAGAGCAGTGAAGATTTATGTCAATAGAGGGCAATGATATTTATGTCAATATTTAAAAATAATGTGTCTAATAAGATCAGTTAAGGCAATAGCTGAAAGGAGAATACAATACTGGTACTGTTTGTAATGCATTCTAAACAGTTCACATTCTAGGTGAAATTGTAGGTAGATTTCCAAAGTGATTTTATTGCAGTTCCAACAAGATAACCAGGACATATTCCAAATTACAAGGTAATAGGTGAAAGGAGAATACGATACTGGTATTGTTTGCAATGCATGCTAAACAGTTGAAATTGTAGATAGATTTCCAAAGTGATTTTATTGCAGTTCCAACAAGATAACCAGGACATATTCCTACAATCCTATCTCTTTTTTTAAAGCTTTGTTTTAATGGTAGCTAAATGTTGGTCAAATTTTACTCAGGTCCAGCTCTTTTTACTGCTAATGTAAAAAACACAGCAGTAGTGGAAGGAATTGAATGGAAATAGATGATTAAAAAAATATTATAGAGCTAGTGATATAAAATTTGTAACTTCCTGAATGACTAGTTTTTTTGTGGTTTTTTTTTTTCTTGTTTGTTTTTTTAAACATAGATCTATCACAATTTTTATGATGAGATTAATTTGTACCGCCAGCACTGGTGGCGATGCAATGGCCCCTGCCAAAGCAGAGCACCTTACTTTGGGTATGTGAAGCGCTCCATGAACAGAGCACCCTCTGCACATGACTTCTGGTGGGATGAGCATCAAAGGACATGTGGGGGCACATTCACAAAAGTGAAGGAGCCAGACAAATCCTCAGAGAAGTCCAAGCAGAAAACTCAGACAGCAAAACCTCCGCATTTCAAGTCAACTAACAAAGGTATTTTATGATTTTTTTTTCTTTTCCAAACTGATTTTTGTCCAGATGTTTTCTTGAACGAATATGGACCATACACTACATAATCTTGGTTTAGGTGTTACTGTTACACAGCCAAAGAACAGGGCCTATTTGTTTGTGCACTTCTAGGCTGCCCCTCAACTGAATTGTCTGCAAAAAGTTTAGTTTGATGCATTATTTTCAAGCAGCAGATTTTTTTGTGTGAAGCAACTCAAAAATAAGCCCATGATTTTTTAATTTAAAAAATATTAACTTATTTTTTAATCTGATTTTGCAGGCAAGACACAAATGCATGGTAATTGCAAAGAGCTGGCTCCTTTTAGCGGGACGGGATATCGGCTTGGAGGAGGAGACGGTGTGCTTTCAGAGAAAAACACAAATGCCAGCAGCTCCACTGCAAACAGCGAAGCACATGGCTCACTTCATATTTCAGCAGTAAAGACAATACCAACCCCTAAAAATGAGACAAAACTGGACAAATTACCCCATGGCAGCATCTTTCCGCTTCATACCAATGGTGCCAGTGGGAAGAGCAACTTAGCTTTAAAGCGTGAGTTTCCGAAGCTCTCTGCTGCTGGTACAGAAGATGATGAGAACGAGTTTGGATTGCCTGCTAGGATGGCTCGTGTTGCTGGAGAAACATCAAGCCAAGGCTCACCAGTTGGCAAGAGGGTTATGCCATCTTCTAGCTGGTCACCAAAACGAATTTGTTTGGAGCAGACCCCAAGAGCTCAGGGTGCATCTGAGAAAAAAAGCTTAGAATGTGTTAGTACACTGCAGCAATGGCCAAAAAAGGAAGACAAAACTGCCTTTGAAAAGTATTTCAGCAAAAAGGGGGGTACTGATGTTACTACAACCACAAAAACCAGAGTTGAATTTACACAGTCCTCGGCAAGTCCTAGCAATCCTGTGAGACAGGAAGGAAGAGTCAGTTGTCCTGTCTGTGAGACTGATGTTTTGGAATCTGAAATAAATGAGCATCTTGATTCTTGTCTTTCATAGAACAGCAGAAAGTTTCTTAAAAAGATAGACTAGGGCTGGAAACATTGTTTGAAAGGTAATTTTTGCTCAGGGTTTGCTTAGCTGTGGTTAAACTCCATGTGCCTGTTCTGAAATGGAATTTAAAATGTAGCTGACCTCCATATCCTCACAGTAATAAGTAAAAATTTTGTGGAATGCTGCTAGGAATACTGGCAAAGACTGTTCCTGGACATGTTATAAAAGCTTTCATGATTTCCCAGTTAAACTTCCTTCAAGTGCTATACAGGACAAATTAGGATTAAAGTGACATTACCTGCCAGTCTTTATTTTGCTTCTTCTGGAAGCCAGCCAGGTTCATGGTTAGCAGGCCAGTCAGTTGAGTACTAAAGCCGTTGTGCCATGAAAAGTTAGGAGAAGCCTGGAAGCCAGGCAGGCACATGTGTCTCTTATGTGAGCTGCCTGAAACGTTCTCTTGGTGCACTAAGGTATTTAATGGGTTAAGCATTAAACAGTAATTCCTTACAATCACTAAAACTGATTGTATGTTTGCTTAAACATAAAATTGTTTTATATTAATAGCTTTTAAACAAAATAGTTTTATATCTTGTTACTGTAATTTTAAATGGCTGTACATGTTTACAGTGTTACTGCTGCTCTCTTAACTCATTTTAAATGCTTCATATTTTAAAAAATATTGACACTACAGAAGTTTAATGTAAATTACTTTGTTCTTGCATACTCTGAATAAATTGTTACTGAAGTTTAAATTTCCACTAAGCCTGGTCATTTTGTGTCACTTACCAATGGGTTCACTTGTATGTAACAGTCTTGTTTATTAGAGCCTTTCTGTATTAACATTTCTCCTTCCTAAATTTACCTTAAGAACAGGTGCTATTTAATACAGATTGCATCAACTGCTGCTTTCTCCATCCTGTTTTCAAAACAGTTTCACTATTGTTGCACTTCTGTGAAAAATTTTATGAATACTGATAGTAAAACTTCCTTTGCCGTGTTAATTTTCCATACTTCCTTCTTAAAGCTGCAGCCATCTATCAGTGTTTCCAGTGATACTTGGCATTTTCAAGGACAGGACTACCAAGAAATACTTGTATTATCTTATGTTTTTAAGACGAGGGTGAGAGCTGCACCACAAAGCATCTCTCACAGTATTTTTGAGAGATACTTCCATTAAAATTGCTCTCTGCAGTTTCCTCATTTGAGTTTCCTATCGTGACAGATGTGAGTAAAGGAGAAGGATTGTGGGTATTGCTAAATCTGTGGATTTTTCCT
This sequence comes from Passer montanus, assembly GCF_014805655.1. Lineage (NCBI taxonomy): Eukaryota > Metazoa > Chordata > Aves > Passeriformes > Passeridae > Passer > Passer montanus. Next base: position 7,868,074 of record NW_024366591.1, read on the forward strand.
GATGTCTTCTTTTACTTCTGAATTTGAATGACAGAAAACAAATAAAGAATTTAGTGAATAGTGTAGCCTGTTGAGGGAGGGGGGAGCTTAAGCTGTAGGCAAGTCTGTCCCTCATCTACACATCCTAAAATAGATAATTGTCCAAACAATTGAACAATTCTGGATTAGCTATGGAAAAATAGCACCTCTGTCATGTGTTTTCACAAGGAAGTATTCTAAGACTAGGATCTCTTTTATCCAGAAAGGAAGGCTTTGCAGTTACTATGGATTGCAGGCTGTTATTAATGGGTCATGGCCACCTTCATTTTGAGTATGTTACTACAAATGCTGTTTCTGTAAAATGTTGTGCTTGAATACAGCGTCCTGCCCACAAGGATAACAATGACTGCCAGTATGTTTTTAAATACGCTGGAGGATTGTGGGTATTGCTAAATGTGTGGATTTTTCCTGGTGTCTTCTTTACTTCTGAATTTGAATGACAGAAAACAAATAAAGAATTTAGTGAATAGTGTAGCCTGTTGAGGGAGGGGGGAGCTTAAGCTGTAGGCAAGTCTGTCCCTCATCTACACATCCTAAAATAGATAATTGTCCAAACAATTGAACAATTCTGGATTAGCTATGGAAAAATAGCACTTCTGTCATGTGTTTTCACAAGGAAGTATTCTAAGACTAGGATCTCTTTTATCCAGAGAGGAAGGCTTTGCAGTTACTATGGATTGCAGGCTGTTATTAATGGGTCATGGCCACCTTCATTTTGAGTATGTTACTACAAATGCTGTTTCTGTAAAATGTTGTGCTTGAATACAGCGTCCTGCCCACAAGGATAACAATGACTGCCAGTATGTTTTTAAATACGCTGCTCAGTTTGGGTCAAAGATGAGAAATTCCATCCTCTCTATCAGCTGTCTTTGTCCTTGAGTGAGTTCAGATACTGCCTGGAACAACACACGCTGTCACTGCTGAGCCTTGAACAAACCCACTTCACCGAAATGCAGCCTAAGTTGCCTGAATGGAAACTTGAGAAACAAGTTAATAGGCTCGATTCCTGAGGCAAAGCAGCTGCGAAGGAGGGTCAAACGTGTGTGTGCCTTTTGCCAATCGAAAGTTCTGCAAACTAAAGGAAAAAGCCATCTCATTTTGTGGTGACCTTCTAGGATTGCTCTGGATAATTCAGAGAGGAGTTCCAGAGGTTAAAACTGCCTAAGTGGGGGTTACTTGGCCCTTTCGTTATTATCAGAAGAGGCTGCTCTTCAGTTGCCTTGAAACTGGTTATCAGGCAAGAAATCTTGAAGGTTGAATATTAGCAAGTATTTTTTTACTTTATGGAAATGTTACCTAGGAAGTTTTCATAATACTTGAGTTTTGATGAGGCAGCGGGGAGAACTTTTCCTCAGGGCTACTAAAATGTATTAGTATCTTGCAAGAACATAAATAGTCTGGTTTAGAAAATATTTTAGCAGCAATAGTGTGCGTTCATGTCTCCTTTAGTCCAACCTCTGTTTGTTTTCACCTGGCATATCTGGGTCAGATGGGAGAAGTGTAGTCTTACAGCTACTTCAACCCTAATGCCTGTGTGTAAGCTGATGAGGAGGCTATTTACATCTGGGTGGAAGCAGGTCCCTCAGGCAGGGCAGGCCCTGCTGTTCACAGTGTTGAGTCAGGAACCCCTTACCTGAGCCCCCTTTCTAGGAGCATTTTCCAAAGAACAACCAGAGGAATATTGCTCATTTGGGACAGGCTGTGCTACCTGCCTCTGGGCCAACGTAATGAAGGTCACCAAGTAATAATCTAGTGCAAAATTAAAGGCTAGAGAGGGCTTAGACATAACTGGACAAGAAATGAATAATTCCTGAGGTGCAAAGTAGCTGTTCAAGTTTCCAAATTCCCTTGGTGCGGCAGGAGGACATGCAATAGACTAAATGGCTTGTGAGGATTTTCTTCCTCATGCGTTCTGGAGCCCCTCAGTTCTCCTGCATTTTCCATACACATAGCATCTCTTCAAGTAAAGCAAGACACACTTTTCTGAAGGGTTAATAGCAAGAAGGAATCAACAACAAGTTTCTGAAGAAAAAGACTGATGGACATCTCTTCCAAGGGGGTGGAGCAGTGCATGGTGATAGTGGCATGATGTGGACTACTCTGGCTGGAGAATGTTAACAAGCTGCCACCAGAGCAGTTTGCCTCAGCACTGCTGGGTCTGGCCATCCTAGAACACCACATCTGTGCCTTTTGTTGAATCCTGTCACCTTAAACTGAAAGGCCACTAAAAGGTTGGACCGGGTGACCTGGTGAGGTCGCAGCTGGCCCACATGCCCCCGTGAGCACGTTTGGTGCAGCCTGGTGATGGCAGCAGTGCAACTGCTGGTCTCCAGCAGCAGCTCCCTGACAGAGCCAGCGTTCATCAGTTTTACACTCCAAACTGAAATACCCAGGTTCTTACTTGCATCTGGATTACTACTGCTGTCTTGAAACCTTGGGCTTTAAGAAACTATTTTTAAAAATACGAATGTAAAGACTCTGCATAAAAATTACCCTCGAAGTGTGGTTTGTGGGCAGACAGGCCACGAAAGAGACTTGCATTTCAGTATATGTGAAAATATGTGTGTGTGATTTCATAGACTAATGCGTATGGAAAAAAAAAAGTTAAGACCCCAGGAGCTTTGTGTGGAGCTTTGGATCCTTCATGAGGCCGTTAGGTGGCACTCCTTGCATGTCAGGAATTCTTATTTCGTCTTTAACGTGTGCGGGGAGAGAACAGAGTGCAGGACCGCAGGCTGGTATTTCGCCTACCCTGAACTCCAGACTGAACGTGGCCCAGCAGCAACCCTGACTGGACCACAGACAAGCTAAAGCAGGAGGAATGGTGCTGCTGGGGGGAAATGGCTGCAACTTGCTGGGAAACGAAAAGTAAATTCACAGCCAACTAGGTTCTGTGAGTGATTCTTTAATGCTGTTGCAAGAAGGACTGGGAAGATGAGAGGGTGGCTCGTTTTTCCACTCCAGGGCTCAGGAGTAAGCCCAAAGGCATCCTTCTGTGGGTTCCACGTACCGCACTGCTTGCATCTGTTGCAGTGACAAAGCTCATTTTCTGTCACTGTTTGGCATCAACACAGCTCTGCAAGGCACGGAGGACAGAGTTTTAGGAAGTCAGAGGGGTTTATAAAACACAAAACTCCTGTGCCTCAGCTAAGCCAGGGAGCCAGAGGGGTGTAACAGGCCCAGGGAAGGGTAGTATACTACAGGTGAGAAAGCTTAAATGGGATGTGGTCATGGCCTTAATTCCTGTTTCCTTTTAGCTCCTGCCAGGCCAGGCTGCTTTAAGACTAGATTAAATTTCTAAGCAGGTGCAGCAGCTTGGCCTCAATAGCTCACCCTGTCTCTGTTCCATCCATCACCTTTTGTTTACATAATTTCACCTGCATTTTTGCTTTAGTATGTCTTGGACGTGACATTTCCTAAACTGTATAAGAATTTTTGAAGGGGCAAAACCCAACAAGCCAAGCATTTGGCTTCACCATTGCTTAAAAGCAGAGATTGCTTTATTTTTCTTTAACTCATCTCAATCTTTGGATCATAGTTTTTGTATTTATTGCAAGTACCTTCTCTTCAGAGAGCCATCACTAGTGGCATAAAAAGTCTGGGGCAAGATGTGGGCTAGAGCTCAGTGAAGGCCTGGTTCAGGATATGAGCTATATTATGGTTTAGTTTTGGAGGTTTTAATTCTTCTTGTGGCTTCAGTAAGTAATTTACAATGGCAGGAATGGTCATAGGGCCTCTCTGCTCTTACCCCGCTTTCTCCCCACTGTTTTGCTGCCCTGCCTTTGTTTTCCCACTGACACTGGTCTCTTCCCTGGTGCATCCCAGTAATGATCTGCTTTCTTCCCAAAGAATCCCCTCAGTGGGTGTGCTGCCACTGATCCATAAGCAGTTTTTGATTTGCTGGGAAGGTGTGGTGTTTGCAGGCAGGCACAAAACTGAAGTGCAAGTGACTCACTAGGAAGGTGCCCTCCTGCAGATGCCAGTGCAGCCTCTGCAGGGTGGCACAGGGCCTGGCTGCAGCACCAACAGCAGGAAAAGCTCCCTGGTGTGTCACAGGGCTGGGCACAGGCTGCTCCGGGTACTGTGGCTCTGGAAGGACACTGCACAGATCTGGGCTCCTCTGGCTGCTGGGAAATAGAAACATAACCAAGGGGAAGAGTCATCCTGAGGATAAGCCACCACCCCAGGGGCTTCAGAGAGGATGGCACCTGTAACAGGGGCCAGGATTATGGATAGCTGCAAGTAAGGGACTCCAGTCTTAAATCTGCTGTGTTCCCCAGGCTATGCTGCTAAGAATCCTTTGGGTCGTTCCTTTGATTTACATTTAGCAGTACCTACATGGGAAATTTAATTTAAAGAAGAGAAAAAATTTTCATTCAGCTAGGGTGGCTGAACAAGGGAAGCAGTTTTCTGCAGAGGTTGTGGAGGGTCCATCCTTGAAGATACTCAAATCCCAACTGGACATGGTCTTAGGCAACCAGATTTGGGTGACCTTGTTAAAGGGCAGGAGAGCTGGACCAGACCACCTTCAGGAACCCCTTCCCACATAAACAGCCCTGGGTTTCCACCTAACAACCCCAGGAGCACTTCAGGTCAAATTGAGATTACAGCAGAAGGCAATTAAGGTCCAGCTGCTTGCCCTTGCCTGGTATATCCCAGAGGTGCTCACACCATCTCTGACCATCAGCTGACTTCCAGCTGGGCATTTCTTCCTCTCCCTGCAAGGTTTGGCGTGGGCAGTTCTCATCACTGCCACCCTGCAGACCGTGGGGATGGGGGATAAGTCTCCTGTCACAGGCATCACAGACTGGGGGACTTCAGGCAGGAGCTGGGCAGGTGCCATGACACAGGGACAGGTACAAGGAAGCTCTGCCCTGCCCAGGCTGATTGCAGAATCCTCTCCAAGCCACACTGTGGGGGGTGGAGGATTATCAGCCCTGCAAACAGCATGAATGAAAACTCAGACTTAATTAACTTTGAATGTACCTAGAAGAGATTTAGAATGCCAGAAAAGCATCGCATGAGAGGAAAGAGGAGGTATTTTGTGCACTGCAAAAGCCTAAGTCTATCCAAGCTATCAGGCAGCATTTCCCAAGCAATATGGCAGAGTTCAGACAACTCTTGCAAGAGGTCTCACTGCTGACATTTGGGCTTAGGCCTGGGCCATGAAATGCAATGTTGCTGAAGCAGACACACATCCCAAGTGGCAAGCAATGCCATGACTTTGGAGCTGTTTGCAAGGTGTTATGGACACAAGTGTTAAACACAAGCATCCCCTGAAGGAATGGGGGGGCCCTCAGTTTGAATGAAAACACTGAAAAGTTGTTGCCTTAATGCCACCTTCCTTTTAATCCCTGCACAGGCCCCAGGAATGTTATCTTCTCCAAAACAATTCTGTAGTACTCCCACCCCAAACCAATGCCTTGCATCCTCAGCTGTGCACACACTGAACCATTCAGAGGCCACAGCCAGTCCGAGCACACCCTGAAGCAGATATAGAGGGAAACATTGCCTTAAATTCTTCAGGAAGAGGAGACAGAGGCTTCTGCTGTTGGGCAAGCCTCCTCACCCAGCTATGAATTGTTACAGGATGGGTTGAGCCCAGCCCTCAGCATGTTTTCACATGTGGATATGGGTGTGTGCTGAAGTGACACCATTTTTAGGAGACTGACAAGTAGACGTCCTGTCCATGAAACCTGCAGCAGTTTTCAGTCTCCTTCTCTCTACCTCTCTTCAGCAGAAAGACTACCCAAGCCTGGTGTGAAGCTGTTGCTGGGTGGTCGTTGCATGGTTAAGGGACTCTAATGCAGTGCCAGGTGAAGGCTATGTCCCATGAACTGTCCTGGCTCAGCTGTGTCATGTATATCCTGACCACCTCTGCGAAGGCCAAGGAGCAATTCAAGGTCAGTTGACCTCCCAGAGACAGCAGCTTAGCACGCAGAGCTTTTGTCAGGCAGCAGCAACAGCCAGAGCCTGTGCTGCCAGCCACGACTTGGTAGCCACTATTCTCAAGGCATTTTGTGCAGCCAGAGCGTGGGTAGCACCTGACCACCTGGAAAGGCAGCCACCAGCCTGTGACCAGCTGCCACCTCACAAAAAAACCCCACCCAAATGTTTTCCTCAGCCAAGCACGTTACAATTTAATCCAACCCCCACTCAAAGGACACAGCAGGAGAGAAAGGCCTGCAGCTCATTTGACAGCAGGTGGGACAGTGCTCGGGGAGCCCTGGAAGGATGCAAAAGCACTGGGGTAGCAAGGGGCCGGAGAGGCGCCCAGGCACATGCGAGAGCAGACATGGCAAGGGCAGGTTGGAAGCAGAGCAGTTGCTCTCCAGGCACTCTCACATGAGGAAACGAGCAAATTTTCAAACCTACTGTAAACACTGGATGTGTAACCATCCCCATCCCACTTTCCCCACTCCTCCATTCCTGCCCCATTGATTTTTGTTTCAAACAGCACCCTCCCCCTGTAAGAGAGCAGTGTGCCTCTGTCACCTCTGGGACACAAAGAACGTGTTTTTCTGCTTTGGGATGAGGCCTTATCCTGGCTGTGACACAGCAGGACCCCACCTGCTCCCTCTCCAGCCTCATGAGGCTGAAGCATTTCTGCATCCCGCTCCTGGTGTCCCAGTCACAGCCTGGCCACAGCTGGGCCCCTGCTCCCCACCTGCCCTCCTGGATTTGCACAAGCCTTGGTTTTATCGTGAAGTACGTGCCCTCCCTCCTCATCTCATTGCATAATGTTCCATGGTTGCAGAGCTACAGCAACTCTCAGCTAGATACAGTCATTTCCTAAAGTGCTATTTTAAATAAAGGGTTCAGAAAACCCAAAAAACAAATCAAACAGCTATACTGTTCTTAAAGTGCAGGTGGGAAAAAATAAAAGTAGTCAAAAAAGTTTCAAAATTGCTACCTACAGGAGTTCTTCTAGATACAAGATATATTTAGGATTGAAGAGAGTTAACTTTGCACAGTTTCTGCTTGTTCATTAAAATATGACTGTGCAGAACACGTGTCCAGCACCACATTACTCACTATTATGTTGTGGCTGCGGAAGGGGAAGCAAAGCAAAAATAAATATGCCTAATGTGACAGCTCTTTGCTATTGAGGACACCATCAACTGGACTCAAATCTCAGAAAACAGATTGTTATTACCCACGGCCCTCTGGCAAACATCAGTGGTGTCCACAGTCACATTTTCCCTGAGGAAATATTCTCTTTGACGTCCAAAGAAGTTCTCAAGTGATCCTATAAAAACAGTTCTGAAGTATCTTTTGGCTCTGGTAACTCACAGTACAGCACTCACCAAAATTTTACTTTTCAGATCTAGGGGTGGTGACATTTAGTTTGCTTCTGTAGTGGCTGGTTGATTCACTCCTTACTGCATGAAACTAATTCTCAGGATTCCAACAGCCATTAATCCAGCCCCAAAATTCTAGTTTCCTTCTGTTCCTTAGAGCTGCCATCATGTCTTCTGCTATAATGCAATATTTTTAATACTTTATAAAGCTTGCTTACATGCACTAATGTAAGACACATTTACAAACAGAGACTTGCCTTCAGGTAGTTTTGGGAGGTTTTTATTCTTGGTTTTTTGGTTGACCCTTGCTTTCTTTAGGTAGCAAAATACAATTCACAACCCAATATGATATTCAGGCACTAGGCTTTTCATTTGTAAGAGTCAAATCTCTACACTTTAGTTATGATGTCATCTTTTTGCTTTTAAATAAAATAAAACAGAACCACATCAGCCCTTGAAACAAACCCAGGAGAGGAACTGGTTCCACCCTGGCAAATCACACTGACAGAGACAGACAAGCCCACAAGGAACACTGGATATTCAGAATATTCAGAGATGAAATTTTACTTCCCGTCTCCAAGAGTATTTTAAAGAAATAATGGGTTTCAGTTCAGACACTGCCCTCAAGCATGTGCCTTTTATCACAGCTTGCCTGTGTGTGATCCTGGTAAGTTGTTAGCCCATCTCTGTGTTTTACATCCCTCTCACTCTGATGTGAGGCATGCCCTGCACACTTTTAGCCATATGGAAAGGACAGTACTGGGCTTAGAAGCTGAACGAGCCACTCACCACTTCCAGCATTTATCACCATGTTACAAAGGTAGTTACAAAAATTTCTCCATAAGGCCCCATAAACTATCAGCATTAGAAATTGAATCCTAAGCTACTTATTTAATACGGGAAAAGTCCAACAACTTACTTTTGGAATACAGACAAGGAAACCACTCCTAGTTCAAGTAAAGTTATGAACATCTCATCTTCAGAGATAAAAATATGCTTGTTTGCAACACACATGCATGAAGAAAAGGACGGATGGGATGCATCAACTGTCTTTTCCCAGACAAACATTTTGTGCATTCTTTTCCCCCACCCTTCATGTTCCTCTCAGAGCAGACACCTATAGTATATTTTTAATTGGACTGTCCCATATTCTTCATACCCACCCAGCATGTTGTATCTTGGTCTCACGGGCCAGTCTCTTCACATCCTACCTTACCATTTCTATTCAACTCGTTACCTCCTCCCTCTCCTGCTAAAGACTTGAGCCTATCCCCAACGCTGGGGTTGGCAAGTTACATCTCATCTGTCCCTTCTACTTTCAAAGCCAACTCATTTGGGAGCTATGAGTTTAAGGTTCTTTTTTTCTATTTCAGGAAAGGGATAAATGTTCTGTAAATTCACTCAACTTCAAAGCCATCAGGAAAAGCTTAATGAAACTCAGTAAACAGTAGTAAAAGTCAACAGAGCAAATTCTCTGGAACTGGTTTTGTCTGGTAGGAGAGAGGACATTGAAACCTGCTTCTGTCAGCTGCTATCCACCCCTAACAGACAGGATCAAGCAACTCTGATGCAGCAGATGTTCCAGAGTGAACACAGCTCCTGTACAAACTTCAGTACATGTGCAGTAATTACTTACATTCAAGCTTTGAATGTGAAAAAAACAAACAAAAAAAAAGCTGACAATGGGAGACCCAGAGATCCATCCTTTGACCCCCCATCCCCTCCCAACAGCAGGTGAGATCCAAATCCAGCTAAGACCCATGAATTTCTTCAAAGTCTTTGCTTCTCAATACTCATAAATTCCTACTTAGTATTTGCAAGAGCATGCTGCTATTTGCATGCCTGCAGGCAAGGCACAAATGTGAGACTCCAGGAATTTTGCGACTTTGAGTTTGCTCTCATCACTTGGCATTCTCCCCTCTTCTTCAAAGCATTCAGCATGCACAGAAATGGCACTTTTCAGTCTGGCTGTACTTACCAGTATGATGGAGATGTGATTTTTCCACTCCTGACCTTGAAGTGGTCAGCAAAACCAGATGTTTTACATATGATACAGGCTGTCAGCTCTCAAATCTGCAAATGTCTTTTCTGAGAAACAATCAAGAAAAACACTTTCTTCTCCCCAGTGCAGTGTTTAAATTTACTATGCAAAACAATCCCTCTGCATATTGTGCTCAACCGTGTGATAATTTAAAAAACAAAACAAAAGCCAAACCAGATCTACACAGGATGGTTGCAAGAAAGGCTTCTTCCTTGTTCAATGTAAAACTAGGATGGAGAAGAGGTACTTTCAAGAGAACCTGTAAGAAGTTATGCAGCACCAAACATGGGAAAAGCTTCAAAGCATTTTGCCATTAACTCAGTGCTGCTATACATGCCAGGAACCATCACCTTAGAGCAGAAATGTGCACAACTGGCACCCAAGTGCCATGATAGGTGCACTAATGCTGGAGACTCATCTGAAGATCCAGGCAACTCTTTCTGAACCAGCTGAAGACAGACAAGCACATGCAGGGGGCTTCACAAAAGCTAGAGTGATGTCAGAAGCACAGCCAGACAGCTGTTTCCTTGACAACCATCCAGCCAATACAACGCTCTTCAAAAAAGGAGGAATAGTGTGTGCTCTCTTACAGTTTTGCACCTGCAGCCTCTACCATTCTTCTGTCCTCTCTCAAGGGCCCATAATTCATTGGAAGCCATGTAAAACTGAGGACATCCCATTAAACCTTACAAATCCTGTTTGAATGTGACTCATTCTGTACCTCCCATACCTGTCAAAACTGGTGAAAAAACTAGAGCTGACTCTATACCACAATCACTCTTCAGAAAGCTTAAAAAGGGTTCTGTTTTTGAGGGAGGAAATCATCAGGAAAATGGTGACCACACCCAGGTAACTGTAGGCAGTCCAAGGAAAAAAGTCCCAGATCCTTCTCCAGAGCAGAAACAGCTCTGATTAAATAAGAAAAACCCCAAAAAAAACCAAATAAAAAAACCCACCAAATCAAACCACACCACCAAAAAAACCCCCGCTAAAAACACAACAACAACAAAGGACCCCAAATGCAAACAAAAATCCCAACCAAACACCCACAACAAAACAACCAAAATTCCACATACCCCCTTTATCAGGAGGCATTCATAACTTAGTTGCTACAGAATAGTTTTAAAAGTTACAAAGATTACAAATAACCACATAGTTTTCAAGAACCTTTATACATCATCTTTTTTAATTAGATTAGCTTTACAAGCAACTTGAGGAGATGTTTCATAATGAACACTGCTTTTGAAATTACACAACTTTATAGGCAACCTGTAAATGAATCCTGAATTTCTTTGCCTGCTATAGATAAAGGTCTCATATTTCACAGCCAGCTAACATCATGAATAAAAATAGCATTATGAAGCTTTATTTTTAACCAGGACTAGACACATACAGATCATAAGACAGTTTAAAAAATAGTTTTAAAACAAGGACCTGCTTGGTGATGCTCAAGACTGAATATTCAAACCGACATGAAATGAACAGTTTCTAAAGGACATGGAAGAAATGGCTGACCTGATTTGTTGACCCTGTTGTAATGACTTACATGGAGTGAAAAATTAAGCACTTTTTAAACCTGTCTGGCAAGCACAAACCTACAGTGTGATTAGAATTTGATACGCTGTTTAACTGCAGCAGTCTGAATTACAGAAGGACTGAAATGAGTTTAAAGGCTTATGCTTACATTTCTAAAACAAAACCAGACTTCTGTTAAAGGAGTACTAATGAAGATGAAGTAGAAGAGGTGACTTTTTTGCTTGTTTCAGTGGTAGCCTAAAAGCACTGCAGACCAGACAGTAATGAAGATTTGCACTCCTTGGCCAGGTTGGCAGAGGCACTTACAGTAAAGGTATCCTGTCTGTTTCTCTGGGAAGAAAAGAGGAAAGAGGAAGAGAACTGTACAGGGCAAGAACTTACTAAAAAAAGGAAAAGTGAAATCAAAACAAAGCTGGGATTTCTGTTGGTTCTCCTAAATGATATACCAATACTGAATTTTTCTCCCCTTCTGTCAGTTTGTTACTAAACAATTAGCTTTTTCATGTTTTACATGAACAATAGTAATGTTTTTAATAAAAAATTACTGAGCTTTCCATAGAAAGGGTCTTTAATTGAATACAAACTATACAGATGCTAAAATTGTCACAAGTTGTAATATATACAGAAATATTTCTGTACACTCACATTGTTTTGGCTAAGTAAGGAAATAAGGGACAGATAGAAAACTGCAGTGGGTAAGGTGAACAACCCCCAAACTCCTGTAAATATGAATGCTGTCTTTGATAAGTTTGTTTTTGTTTTCTCAAGCTTTTAAAGCTCAGGGAAAAAGAAAAAAGGAAAGAAGAAGAAAAAAAATAATCTGTGTCCAAAACATCCATTTCTTAAAAATAAGAATATCACGGTTTCTGCACATCTCACTTTTATTCTGTGATATCCCATCTTCTGGATAAAATAAAAACAATGTAAAAGAAAGCAAATGTTTTCTTACTAAATATATACCTCAGTATTGATCAAAAGGCAGTGCCTTTTTGGGGAAATCCTTCAGCAACAGTGAAAATTTAAAGATGTATTATTGCACAAGGAGCCTACAGAGTGATGCACTTCAGCTTCAGTGTGCTGACCACTTCCTTGATACTATATAATAGATCAAGGTGTCAACTTACAGACTGCATGGGACACCAACATTTGAAAAGGGAAATTTAAAAAAGTGAATTTTAGATATTCTATTAACTTATATACAAAGGAAAGGGGGGTGGCAAGTATCTTTTAGAAAATGGAGAAAGCTCAAAAATTTCTGTCAAGTAAGTAAGGAGGTTCTGGGTACCTCTAATAGCCTAGGAAAGCCCTTGTATATTTTTGTAACTTGATGGTATTTACTAGGTCCCCAAAGCCAATGACAGCAACTGATAGTGTCACGTTCACTTAGTGCCAGTCACTTAAAAAATAAAAAAAAAAACGAACCAAACATCCCCCCTCCAAAAATAAAAAAAAAAGAAACCAAAGGAAAAAGAAGAGAGACAGAAACTTCCCCTCCATCAATTCAACATACAAAACCACAAACTGAAGGTTACTAATAGCAAGATACTGATTTGCTTTTGTTAATAAGGTTCAAGAGAACATAGTCAAAAAAAAAAAAAAACAAACCAATACAGCAGCAATCTTTAAAAGTTAAGATTAGTGTGAGATATGATATAAAACAATCAGATTTTTAGCTGGTAATTAAAGTGCTCCTTTTCTGAATTAAGTTGTAAAAAAAATTAAAGTGATTATCAGTTACTGGCAACCCTTACATTGAATTAGGTCTTTCATGGCAGAGGAGAACAGTATGAACAGTTTTACAAAAATAGATCCATGTTATATTGGAGAATACTGTAATTTTTTTCCTTTTTATCAGTTTTTCTTTTTTTTAAGACTCAATTTTGATAAACTGTACCTGGTCATACAAAAATTACCCAAAATTCAAACTTTTACCATATAAAAAAAGGGAGAGATGAAATGGATTCAGCTGGATGACAAAATATAAGGATGGACAAATTCTATGTAGGGCACTTATTTATGTCCAGATGCATATGGTGTTTCTTACTGATTGCTTATCTTCTTCACATAAGCAGTCACAGGCCTGGAGTCACAATCACATAGTACAATGCTTCAGCAGTCAAAGAACCTTCTTTTTGATGCAACATTGAAACACTGTTTGCTTCCGTTTTAAGATGTTGGCTTGTTGGTGATTTTCCTTTATCTTGTTATTCACATTCAAAAGTTGATAGATAGCATCAAGATTTATCAGGGCGAACAGCAAGGGGAGTTGCTAAATCAAAGGCTTATAAAACATCTTTCCCAACTGAGTCAGAAGGTTTATTAAGTTCAACCCTCACACCTTTTTCACCTGCAGAAATATGAAAAGGAAAATGGTATTTTTCAGCATTTATCGAAGTACAGTCTAATAGTCTACATCACTTTCCAGAATAAAGTTTTACTATCAAAACATAATATCCCATAAGCAAGAAAAACTCACACACATTCTGCATGGCTTTAGACAGACACTTATTAAAAAAAATGAATAGGTTTCCATTTTATGACATTTCATACTATAATTTCATGTATTATTGTCAGTAGAAAATAAATTGAATGTTGCACAATTCTTGCTGCAGATACAGAGCAAAGAGTGCAATTTTAATTGCAAATGGATACTGAAACCACAACAAGATGGTAATTTAAACCCGTTACAGAGAAAACCAATACTGAAGGAGGAAGAATTTCTTCACAGAAAGGGTGATTAAACATTGGAATGAGCTGCACAGGGAGGTGGTGGAGTCACCATCTCTACGGGAGCACCATCTCAGTGCCACTGTCTAGTTGATAGTGTGGTGCTCAGTCCTAGGTTGGATTTGATGACATCAGAGGTCCTTTCCAACTTAAGCGGTTCTGTGATTCTGCAAAACTTAAACAACCCAGCCTTCCTTCCTTAAGTGCCTGCAGTTTAGGGGGACCCTGGGAAGGGAGGAGGGCAGAAGGGGGAGCACCTTCCCTTCAGGCTTGAGCCCCCCGCAAACCATTTCTCTGCACTCCCTTTGAAAGGGCAGCAGCTGAAGCTGTGCAGAGGCTACAAACAGCTCTGCAGAGTTGCACACTTGTGGCAGGAAGGCTGGCTTAGAGACAGACAGGCTGCCCGTGGAGGCCAGGCAGGCTGACTGCCTGCGAAATCAACTGTGCCTTGCCAGGCATGTGCTACCAAGCAGTGGGACAGCCTACCCAGCTGGAGCTGAGGGGCTCCCTTTGAAAGCCAGGCAGGAGCTGCACTGCTCTTGCCACTTCCAAAATGCATGGTCACTGAGAGCACCAAGAGGGACTGGGCTGAACTGCACACCGCTCTGGGGCTGCTTAGGAGCTCCAGACAGCAATGAATGGAAGTCTCAGCTGGAAATGACTGGCACACGTTTTCAACATCATGGGTTTCAGAGCCCTTGACAAAGCCGTGTTTGTGTGCGTGTGCACTTGCTGTACACCTGATTTTGGTTTATTTTTAAACTATTGTAACAAACACAAAATTGTGATGGCAATTACAAGCATGACAGAAGTCCTAGGCCATTTCTCCTCATAATGCTAATTTGAACAGGAAAATTAGATCAACTTCCTCTTGGGGGAGAAGCCAGAAAAGGAAAACAGATGCTAGATAGGTGAAATTGGAAATGAAGGAAGTAAGTCTTTGATTACAGATTTTAATTTTAGGCTTCTGTTTTTCCAATATAAAAGTTCTAGTCAAATTGTATTCACTTGTTGAATCACTATATTTGATCAAAACTATTTCCAGACCTCTCAGTTCTGCAGTGCCTTACAGTCTCTGGTGCATTTATCCTCCACATATATTAGGGAGCCAAGAGTAGGGAGAAACTGTATCCCCCTCATAAAAATACTGAGCAGCCTCAGAGAAAGTATAAGCAGGACAGGCATTGACCTGGATTTCATGAATCACAGCCCTGGAGTTCAATCCCTGGGTCACCTTCCCTGGAAAACCTAACTCGAGTTATGCCATTTTATCTTTTTGTGCAGAGGGTGGGCCAATGAGATGAGGCTAGACTTACCTAGTCTTCCACAAAAAAAAATAACAGTGATATGAAGAAGAGCTTACCTGTTAGATATTTCACTTTAGCTCGTGCTCTTTCATCTGCATCAAAATACCACACTGTTATTGCGTACCTAAGGAAACAGAAGAAAAAAACTCTTGAATTATAAAGCAAAATAAAGTGAAACGCTTGACACGAAACACAACCTAAATTAAATGATACTTCCACAGTCTGACAGAGGAAAGTTTTTATAAAGCAAGCAGTGGGTTTGGGGTTTCTGTCCTACTGAAAAGTCACTGAAAGGGTGACACTGATGCTCTAAGTTTACGCTCTTTTCTCCAGTCAGTTGCTATTTACTCTTCCACAAAAAAATAACAGTGATATTAAGAAGAGCTTACCTGTTAGATATTTCACTTTAGCTCGTGCTCTTTCATCTGCATCAAAATACCACACTGTTATTGCGTACCTAAGGAAACAGAAGAAAAAAACTCTTGAATTATAAAGCAAAATAAAGTGAAACGCTTGACACGAAACACAACCTAAATTAAATGATACTTCCACAGTCTGACAGAGGAAAGTTTTTATAAAGCAAGCAGTGGGTTTGGGGTTTCTGTCCTACTGAAAAGTCACTGAAAGGGTGACACTGATGCTCTAAGTTTACGCTCTTTTCTCCAGTCAGTTGCTATTTATGATTCTTGTCCAGAATAAAGTCTCTGCCCACATCACCTTGCCCTGTGACCTCATCTTTTTACTAGGTCAAGCTCATCACTGAGTCACACTGCAGTATCATCTTTGGATATTTGCCACAAGGGAATATTAACTACCCCTTCTTACATGGCTCCTCTGGTTTTCCACTGCCTGTAGAGGATTTAAATACAAAATGCCAGCTATTGAGAAAAGACTTTAAGGAGCTTTAGTACATGGCATTTTACCATGACTCTTCTGGGAGCAGAAAGGGGGAGGGGAAAGCTTCTGGAAAAACTGCAAGAGGATATGCTGAAGGCAGTTTCAAGTTACTTCTTGCAAACGTAGCTGTGTTACCTCACAGCTCCAGTCAATGTTCAGTGCTCTGGCCATCCAAACATGTTAAAACATGGGCAACAGGAAGTCTGGATCAAATTGCCACTATCTGGAAATGTCACTTATCATGGGGGAGAGGCAGTCAATGTAGGTACCTTCAGCATCAACCAGTGCCATGCAGGGAGGGAGAAAAGAGACTTCAAGTTCCCCCTGTGCTTCAGACTGGGAGTAGCACCTCTAATACTCCATAAAAATATTTGTGTATTGATGGTTGTTTTTGTTCCCCAACCCTCATCTAATTCACAAATTAGAATATGGTAGCTTAGCTTGAAAATTACTTGTTCCCAACAAGAGGGAACATTAAACTGAAGTACCCAGTCAATCTTCCAGTAACACAGTAGGCTGGTAAGGACAAAGGCAAGTCAGAAGTGTGAAAAGCCACTTCAGAGAAATAATAAAGATGGCACCCTTTGGCTAAGTTGGGGCCTGCTTATGGCTCTATGTGCTCCCACAGAGTTCTGCCAAGCACACATTCAGAAACTTCCCACCTACACACTCAGGAGGTTTTCTCCAAAATAAGAGATCAGGCAACACTACAAACTCAGCAACACAGTGGAAGCCTAATCATCCATTAGCAGAAACCACTCTCCTTTTTGTCAGGTTATAATTCACAGTGTCACTAATTTCCCATTTCTTGTTAAGATAGGCACCATGCAGTAGAGAGTCCATCACTCCTACCTTGTAGCAAATGCTGGCTGTACTTCATGAGGGTTGCGGCGATCAGACCAGAAGAATAGCAGTCTATCAAATTTGGGTTCAATATCAGCAAATTGGGCTTTACCTTCTGGAAATATCCGAAGGATGCCTCCACTTACCTACAAATGAAATATTTGCAAACAATGCCTGAGAGCCATGTCTCGTTGTACTTAAAAATTCTGAATATCACATTTGAAAATATTTCAGATACTTGGAACTGAAACAAAAGCCTTCATCAGGTGCTATAGAAATTATGAATCTATGGCTTTTCTGTCAATACATTTAACAAAATGTTTAACACATTTTTCACTGAGTGATTTCAGAATGCTACATGCATTCATGTTTAAGTAAAAGCTGTGAGTTAGATGGGGGGGTTGATGCATTACTGTTAGCAAAGCAAAAATGAACAGGACTGACTGATATTACACAGGTGGCTAAAAGCACCCTGATATAGATGGGAGAAGATTCATATCTGAGTTTCACCTTTTCTCATAAAAAGATTATTTAATTTAACTGCAGCACAAGTTTATGTGTAATTAAAATAAGGAAAGAGTAGGAAACTTCAAACTAAAGTCTGAATCTGTACTCATGGTCAATTTAGATTCTCTTCCAGGTTTTGAAAACAGCTGAACCTACCCGTGTATGTCTAGAAATAAGCAAAAGTAGGTGGGGTTAATTATATTTAAGCTACACTTACTTCTTCCTACTGATGGTGGTGATGTTGTTAAATCTAACTATAGATGGCTACCATAGACCTTCATGTCATAACAGACATAACAATGCAAGTACTAACAAGGCAATTTGATATAAATGATGGGGCATCTGTGATCTAAGTCAGCAAACAAGTGACAATTTAGATCCATTTCTTCTCCTACAGAAAGTTTGAGGTTCTTTTTTCAATAAACAATATACTTGGTAGTATATTGATTTGTAATTTAAAATAGATTTTGTAGGAAATAAATGCCTTTGTTCACAAATTAAAGATCCAGCTAGTAAATTTTTCACAATTATTGTGAAAATGCAATTTGCTTGACTTCTACACTGTGGTATGTATCCTTTCTTTTTAGCAAGAGAGAAACCATAAACCAACTAAAAATGCCTCAAAGCTGCACTTTAAGATGTTTAATACAATCAGTCTATTTACATGTAAAGATGCTATTTCTTTTTTGCTGTGCAAAAAGAAATTATTTTCTACTTGTAGGATTCAATTTGACATGTCAAAGAGCACATCAGAAACAGAAAGCTTGAAGTGCATCTATCTGACTCAGCTTTCTGATCTACCAGTTTTATGCAAGTATGTTATTAGGGAAAAAAGAAAAATAACTCTCATCTGCAATTTGCGTTATCGATATCTGGTGCACACTATGCACAGAATCTGACTGCTCCTATGGACTCTTCCACATGCTACTCTCTTAGCATGATGAAGCACCAGTAGTTTTATCTTGTTTTTTTCCCCATACACTATGAGAATATACTTCTCCATCATTAATGGCAGAGAAATCAAAGAATCTGCAAAACTGTCTTTGCATTACTCTTTCATGGTCTCAATACTGCCATTTAGCTACATCTGTTCTTCAAATCTACCTAGTCCCCTTTTTTTTGCTATGCAAAAAGAAATTATTTTCTACTGGTAGGATTCAATTTGACATGTCAAAGAGCACATCAGAAACAGAAAGCTTGAAGTGCATCTATCTGACTCAGCTTTCTGATCTACCAGTTTTATGCAAGTATGTTATTAGGGAAAAAAGAAAAATAACTCTCATCTGCAATTTGCGTTATCGATATCTGGTGCACACTATGCACAGAATCTGACTGCTCCTATGGACTCTTCCACATGCTACTCTCTTAGCATGATGAAGCACCAGTAGTTTTATCTTGTTTTTTTCCCCATACACTATGAGAATATACTTCTCCATCATTAATGGCAGAGAAATCAAAGAATCTGCAAAACTGTCTTTGCATTACTCTTTCATGGTCTCAATACTGCCATTTAGCTACATCTGTTCTTCAAATCTACCTAGTCCCATTGAATCACCAGGAAAATCCTTATTAAAAACTCACTTTATCATAGGCACTAGTAGCAAATTCTTAAACTACTTAAACTGTGGTGTATATCTGTTCAGTGATACAAGACTTGTGCTGCTTTGAACTATACTGATGTAGCAATGACTGTAACACTTGACTTATGTGAAAATGCTCCCAAGCTACAGCATCTTTCTTTTTATAAGCATACTCAAATAAGCAACCTAGTTCCACAAAGAGCAAACTCAAATTCAACAGGAATATAAGCAAAAATGAAATTAAAAATATATGAAATTGCCTTTAATGTCTCTGTCTATAGGGAGGCATTTACCACTTTCCTCCAATCTTACTGTCAAGAAGGTCCTGCTGACATCCTGCAAAACCTTGAAAATAAATGCTTCATCTCTATCTGCTCTCATTAACAACAGAATTAGGGAGGCAAAGGACAACCACAGCTAACACAACGTAAAATCACAACTAAGGCACAGAAATAAAGACATGAACAAAAACCTCAAGCAGAGGTGCAGTAACAAGTGTATATACATTCACACATATATATATATATATGGACGTAAAAAAAATAGTTCCACAAAGAGCAAACTCAAATTCAACAGGAATATAAGCAAAAATGAAATTAAGAACATATGAAATTGCCTTTAATTTCTCTTTGTGTATAGGGAGGCATTTACCACTTTCCTCCAATCTTACTGTCAAGAAGGTCCTGCTGACATCCTGCAAAACCTTGAAAATAAATGCTTCATCTCTATCTGCTCTCATTAACAACAGAATTAGGGAGGCAAAGGACAACCACAGCTAACACAACGTAAAATCACAACTAAGGCACAGAAATAAAGACATGAACAAAAACCTCAAGCAAAGGTGCAGTAACAAGTGTATATACATTCACACATATATATATATATATGGACGTAAAAAACATTTTAGAAAGAAATTATTGCATACCTTAGCATCCCAGTCCTTATTAAGATAGTATATACATGTAACACATCTTCCATCTCCATTTGGATTATCAACGTGGAGCACATATCCTGTTCCATTGCCTGGATAACAAGCCACCATAGCCTGGAGTCAAAGAATCAAATACAAGAATTACATTTATCTCTGTGTGTGGAAAAAATCTACATTTTCTCTACATTAATTCTTAAGCAATTAATACTTAAGCAATAGAAAAATTAAACCAGAAATAACGTGCAAAGAAATTTTTTAGCTGTGCTTTCTTTCTAGTTAAAAACTGGTTTAGAACACAAACAGCAACAAAGGCATGACAAACAGTGAGAGGAACACTTAATTAAGGCATGGAAGGTGGGGCTACTCTCATGTTGTGACTAATCATTCAGACTTCCCTGTCCTGAATGACATGGAAAAGAGGAAGAATGTATTGTGTGTAATTTAATAGCTTCTCCTTGTGATAAGAAATCTTCCAGACTCAAGTTCAGACAGCTATCTTTTTATCTTCTTTTTTTTCCCCTGCGTTTCCAATGCAAGGAATTCCTTCTCAAAAAATGTTGCAAATTTCTATTTTTAGGAGACTTTTAGACAAAACCAGTAGCCCATATTACTCGCTCACTCCAAGAGCATTCTTGGGCTCGTGTTTCGTCCTGTACATAGGAGGTCTTTGAACCTTTGTTGAAACAAACCTACACGTACAACAAAAACATCCTTTTTAGACAAGAAGTGAGAAATAGAAAACAGACACCGAGCAGTAATCTGCAATAACCTTCTGACATCAAACGACTCCCAGTACAGCAGTGTATGAAACTTCCCATGCTGCACTTTGCTCAGCTGACTTGAAAGACCCCGGCAGGCGATTTCTGAGTCTTCACATACGGATGTGCGTGTGAAACAAACTGGCCCTTGCTCCCCAATGGCGTGATTAGCTTGACTAGATATCAGAGCACGTGGCTGGTTTGTTGCACAGCACATCCCTGTACCTTTATGCCTTTGCTAGAAATAACAATTATTTCGTGTTTTTGAAAGAGTTTAGAATAAAGTTTTCCAAGTCAAGTCACCCATTGTCACCACAGCACTCAGGTGTTTGGAGTCACAATATCCTGCCTGCAAGAATTGAATGAATGAATTCAGCAGCATGAATTAAAAATGAAAAAACAACAAACCAAACAAAAATCAACCAAAAGGTGACTTTCTACCAACAAACCAACATACTGCTAATCTCAATGACTGCTTGCCATATAAAAAAAACTGGAAAAAACTTATATAAACAAACATTCCTGTTAGATGTAGTCTGGTTAAGTTAGAACTCTAAGTCAGACCTCTTTCACCTCTAATGTAATACATAAAAAATATTTCCCCAATAAAGTGATTTTTTTCACTTTATACTAGTAATTTTCATTCCCCCACCCCCACCACAAACAAAGCTTTTCAGAGTTTGTATTACTTGCATGAGATGAGGAATACATTCAGTGCAGGTAGCTGTTGTGCTCTGTGCAAACTGAGAAATAAAGTTCTTGCAGTTCAATCCATAAACTATTTGCATATCACATGTAAGTAGAATGGATTCTGCTATAGCAGCAACCTTGTAAAAATCTTTATTTCTATATATACTCTACTAATGGAAACAGCAGCTTTTAGTAGCTATGTCTAGGCAGAAATCAGAACACAGTACTTGCCAAGTTGTAAGCCCGTGACTTTAAAGAATCCTAAAAATAAAGCCAAACTTCATTCACATCATTTGGAAGTGACTAAACTGCATAACAAGTACTTAAAAAGAAAAAAATCCAAATATACTTCTAATTTTCATTAGGCACTTCAGGTTCCTAGCCTCTTTCCTGTAATCATAATGCTTTTATGATTACAGGCCTCATGTTATGAAAAATGTTACACGTATCAAGAAGGTGATCTAATATTTGGCAAAGTCATGACTTATCAGTTTGCCTCAGGAAGATAAACCCACAGAAATCAAAACAGTGAGTTAAAGATACCAAAGAATGTAATAGGGTTCTGTAATTTCCTTTCTTAGGAAGAAGAAAAAAAAAAAAAGGAAGAAAACAAAAGCAAAGCTGGGATGGAAGAGGAAGATATTTGGTTTCCACTGAAAGCCAACAGTCTTGACAAAAAAGTGCCATTTACCACATAAATTGTACCAAGCTCTCATGGAGCATGAACAGTGCTGAAAGCAGACTCTGGTCCAACTCTGGAACAGTATTACTAATAGCAGCAAAGTTTTAATTTAAGGGGCTTTGCTGAGACATATCATACAAATTAAACCCTGACACTAACTGTTGCTCACTCCCCGTTTGAAAACAGCTACTAAGAATCTCTCAGAATGAGGTGAACTTTCAGATCAAGCAGCTAGAGCAATGTAAATTCTAACTTTAATCATGAGGAGTTAAGACTCCAAGGCAACAAAACAATATTTCACATCACACTGCTGAAGAAAAAGAAGACCAGCAACACTTTTTGGAATGTCTGAGGAAACACCAGTTGTCACCAATTTCACATAAAGAGCAGCCATATTCATTTCATACAACCATTTGAGTCTAAAATACTTTCAGTCTTTAAAAAGATCTCTTGTTTTTACTTCAGAGACTGAAACGTCTCCTGTCATCAACTCCAAGTGACGAGAAACAGTTTTGCTGAGATAACTTATCTAATATGTATTTGTTACAACATTGAGAATGATTCAGCTCTTAGCAGCAAATTGGAAAGCAAATAAATTTGTAACTCAGCCGCTGTAGCATACATAATATACATTGCCTCTGCCGTGTCCCCAGTTAACCCATGATAAGGAAAGGTACAAAATGTAACAATTTATCAGACATGGGAAATATATTGCTTTGTGCAACAGTATGAAGGGAGTTCATGCCAAACTGTCAGGTAGTACAGGATTACTCACTTGGACAGGACAAAGAAGTGATCCATATAAATAACAAAACCTTTGTTGTTTAACATTTTATAGTATAAATAAGAAAGCAAAGACATGAATATCAAGAACCGAGAAAAATCTGTGTCTGTGGCAATTTTTGTTCTACCAATGTTAGTGGCAGTCAGTACAGCCAGGCATTTGAGATCTAAAGGCCCAAGATTCCCTAAGATTTTGGGCTATGAACAATATATTTCCTAGCTTTCCAAAACAAAAAGCCACCCAGTTGGGTGGCTCGTCAGTTGTCCCATAGAAGCAATCAGGTAATTCAACTCAAGGTATTACTTGCATTTTCTTAAGAGAAAAGGAGCCTCCTCTTTTGTCCTTCTTGAGCATTACTATTTTTAAGCATTCAGTAAACTTACTTTCTACAAAAAATGTATTTAAGTCACACTGGATTTGTTCACTCACAGGATTCCTGTGCCAACATTTTTAATATTAACCTTCTTTAACCCAAGAGCATTCCATTTTAGGCTGAGCACTCGTGTCTAGCACATGAGCGCTGTCCTAAGATACCCCCTGGAATTCATGAGTAATCAAGAAAGCATGAAAGTGACCTCCACACTGATATCTGCCCAGCTTGTGTCTATCAAGTCTGAACTACTCACACGCCAAAGCTCCTGCTGATCCCTACTCCTATACAGATGTTCTGTGTGCAAATGTTTTAGGTCTGGAAAATAAGGCCATCAGCTCCAAAAGCAACACTAAGTTGTTAACACAAGAACTAATTGAAACCACAGATTTTTTGCTAAGAATAGGCATCCTTAGTGTGTCAGGCATTACTCTAATTGACAACAAAATGCACAAAGGTAGCATTAGAGGGAATAAACCATCGCCTATACAGTTTTTTTACTATGTAAAGACATCAGCTAAGACTCAGCTCTGGGAGGCACAGCACAACAGTGCAACTGAAAACATTGTTTCAATTGGGACTAATCTCAGCCTCCTTTCACACAAAAGCATGACAGCCTTTCCCATCTATAAAGGAAGACTTGAAGGTAAACAAACCGAAGCTTTATTTTCTATCCTCTCCATTCTCTCACTGCTGGATGCCTGAAAGCTTAGGTATCGCTCCTTAAAAAAAAAAAGGAAACATCAAAGCAAACTCTTAGGAAAGAGAGGAGAATACCAGTAACATGAGAACACAAAATTCTCTAAGCGGGTGAAAACCCCCAAAACCACAAACATATAATGGAGAGGATGTATGATCTATTAATTTATTAAATAAATATATTAAATATATTAATATTTAAACTTTATTGTTAATCTCAGATTAAAGCTGCATCAGTCAAGATGTCACTTTTGCTGTTTGCTGAAGGAACTGCAAATCTCAGTGAGCCAAACAAGATGTCTAAATGCAAGACCGATGACTTCCTACCAAAATTTATCAGATGTGCTCACAAAGACTTCAGTGGAAATCCTTGGCAGTGAACATCTGACAGATTATTCAAAGAAAAAAAAACTTCACACACCACTACAATGAAGAACCAAAGAAAGATAAAATTAAATTATAAAATTGCCCAACCCTGTTTGGTTTGTGATTTATTTCTATTTCAAAAATTTATTCATCCCTGACAAACAAGAGTTCTGAGGAAATATTTTCATTTTAAGCACACATCAGGCTATGATTTTTCACAAGTTGAACAAAGTAACAGTCAAACCAAAGGAACAAAAGACTGGTTTAGCATCATCTTCTGTGAGCAGAATCAAGATTACTGACTTACACATGCTAGCATGGTACAACTTGGCTTGGATTCCTAAGTGTCCTGGTTTGGGGCAAATTTGGGAGAGAATCCTTCACAAGCACAGACAGAAACTTGCAACAGAATGAAAATGCTAGCAGGGAAAAACTCCTGTCAGCCTTACCCGAAACAGAGCAATCTAAAAAAGGGTAAAGTAAATCTGAGACACAGCTAATCTAAGTATTTCTATACTAACTTCCATCTGAGTAAAATTTCCTGCTGTTATCCTCCATGGTTTAGTAAGCAAGGCTAGAGAATCAAGTTTTCACACACGTCAACAATGTGAAACTAGAAAAGCTGGAGAGAAATATCAGGCCCTGCAAAGATTTCTTATTAAAAATTCATGCCTTGCAGTCACCATCAACTGGAGAACATGCAAGGGAAAAGTAAAGTGGTATTTAGCAGCTTAAAAATTAATCAAGGTATTACACATCCTCAAGAGCAGAAAGGAATCTCTAAGTTAGAAATGAAAATAAAGAAAAAAAAATTACATGTTGCAACAGCTTTGAATCAGTAATCTTTAAGCCCTCTCTCCTAATATTAAATTACCACTACAGCCATTCCATTTGTCCATTAGCAAAGGAGTTCGGAACCATTATTTTCTTTTGCATTTTTCTGTGCAGATATGATAAGCACCCCAAATACTGCAACAGAAACCAACAACCACTCAAACTAATAAACCCTGACTATAGCATACACCTGCTATTTGTGCCGTCTTCCTGTAAGAACAGAGTAATCTGCTCTTTCAGGAAAAAACCCAAACAACTGAAGGCAAGGATGACAAACACAGGTCACCCTCTCTTGTATCTTGCCAAGTTTTAACAGCAAAGTTGGAAAGCTTGGCAAAGTGAAGGCAAACTGAACTAAGAACGGAGATGAAAAATGAACTTAGACAGGAAGGGAGAGAGGAAAAACTGAGCATTGACATAGCTGCTTACACTATTAATAGAATCAGCACACAGCTATGTACATGGATTACATCTTCCATGACCTTCTAGGGAGTTCAGTAACCTGACCTACCTCCCTCCTTCCCTGGCTTTTCAATGCAATGGCCAATACAAGATTTCTACTTGCTTTGGATAGAACCACATTTGATAAGCATACAAAATCAAGCAATATAACATACCATACCATAAAAAGTTTGGCACAACATACTAATACCTTTATACATTGCTTATTTCTAACTTGCCAATCAGATGCTGATTTCTCAGACCAAATTTCAGAAAAAGCCGTGCCAACCAGCAGTTAATTCCTCTTCAAGTCATGGCCTTATTCCTGTCTTCATTTTTATGTGACTTTTACCTGCTCACGACATTCTCTTCAAATATCCTAATAAAGAGACACAAGCCAGAAGGCAGCAGTTTTCATGCTGGTTCAGTGGCCACATCCAGCTGAGCTCTCTAGGGCCAGGAGAGCCACATGAAGTTTGGATCCAAACAGCTTGAATGTAACCATGGTGCCACTGAGAGAAAAAATAGCTCAGGTATTTTTACCTGTAGCAACATTTAGTTTGGTACTCTCCCTTTACCATTTAATTCTAATTTTGCTCAACATTAGGACCACACAAAGTTCATTTTCAAGTATCATTCCTTTAATCCATGCATGCCCACAGGCTCCAAGAAATGCTCTTCACCTCTTGAATTGCTGAAGAGATGTGCATATAAGTCTAGATGATTCATCAGTTCTTACACATGGCACAGGAAAAACCACAGAACTGCAGTTGCTTAAGTCTCATATTCAGGAAATGACTGTGCACGTGGGATGTGCTTAGGCTTTGATGAATACATTTAACAAATAAGAAATAGGATACAGAAGCTCCTATGAAACTATCAAGCAAGAGGCATTAGCGAGGGAGAAATAGTATTGATTCTCAGCATGGGGACAGCAGAAGGCATGTTCCTTGCATGGAGGCTTTGACTGAGCCCTGAGGAGAGCATGGCAAATGGGGAAACATCTCCAAAGGTGAACCCATGAGCAACTGAAACCAGCGCTAAAGACAGACATAACAGGAAGACCTAAAGCACTTCCCAGATGAAGTTCTGCAGCTCTCACTGCTACCAAACTAAGATAAAAGTGTTTAAACATTAATGAGCTTTTCTGCTCTCCTATACCTCAGCTTGTAAAATCTCAAATCTCAAATCTCGGAAGGCAAAGAGAAGGCTGACTCAGCCAACAAACGGCAAGGAAAAAGAAAGATTGTATCTTCTGTAAAACAACACAGTGGCATTTTCCAGGCTGCTAGCCCGGTTAGGTGGGACGTGCCTATTCTCAAAATTGTGCCAGTTTAACAAAAAAGGTGCTGTTTTAAAATTGAGTCAGTGAAGGCACTGCAAATACACCTGCAGTCCTTCAATCTTATGAAGTCCTAGTTTCCATTAACTTAATCTAACTGCTTATCAGGAAAATAAACTGGAGTTACAATCTAAAAATGTACACAGAGAGCTGTGCACTGACTCTAAAAGAGTAATAATTAAAAAAAAAAGTTTATCTAACATATCTCTGAATACAGACAATGTCTTCAAGTCTAAACCACCTGCATTCCCTAAATGAAAAAAGAAAAAAAAATCATTTATATAAGCACATCCAAAATATGTCAGTGCTTCAAAGTAGTAATAGGTCCCTCCCCTAAGGTTCAATATAACACAATCTGATAGTTTTGATATCAAAGTCTATTGCAAACTCAAAAAAAGAAAAAAAGGTTAACAACACAGACCACACAAAAAAATCCCCCAAATATACTTAATTGAGGCTTCCCAAATAAAGTAGATGAAAAGCACCATCACCAGAAAAAGTAGAAAGTTCTCTCTTAAAAGCTGAGGAGCAAACACAATACTTGGCTTTGCAGCTAGGAAGGGGCTAAAGCATACTTTGATTTGTGTCAGTCTAAATCTGTCTACAGTATGATTAAATCAGTTGACCAATACATTTCAGATTCAAACCACTGCTGAATAATATTAAATATGTCTGTAGATTTGGCAGGCCTCCATGGCTAACTCCCTATTCCCTTCAAGAGAAACAGACTCATGACTCACTGTTTTGGCACTGTATAAAAATTTGACAGAGAAGTAAGTCAGTCAACACAGATTTTAAGAGTCTGTTTTTAGTTTAACACCATAATTGCTTTGAAATTAATAAAACCATTTAGAAAATAAGTACTTTGAAACTTTTTTCCCCAAGAAAAGAGTGCTTTCTGCGCTCATGCAAGACTACTCAACTTCCTAGTTTCATCACTACCCATTCAAGAAGGGCACAGAGCAGCAACATCTTTAGGAATTAAAAATAACATAACACTAAAGCAAATTACAACAGTGCACTAAAACAGTATGAAGTTAAGTCTCATTCAGCTACATAACTTAAAATATATTCTGACAGCCCTCTTAGCACCAGGAGAGGTTGGGACAGAAGAAACACTAAGGATTAACAGTGGGCAAGAGATGGTTGCTTTGTGCACACCAGATTTCCAGAGCCAAGTACATGACATCAGCAGGCACACCAATGCACAACACACAAAAAAGCATGGTTACCTATTTTAGATTATTATGTCTGATCAGTGAATTTTTTTCAGTTGTGTGTGATCTACTGGGTAAACAACAACTGGACTCAACTTGAAAGGGTCTTTTTCAACATTAATGATTCTGTGACACACTACCATAAAAATAAAGTACACACATTAGCCCAAACATCAAGCCTAGGGACTTCTTAGCACCAGGAGAGGCTGGGACAGAAGAAACACTAAGGATTAACAGTGGGCAAGAGATGGTTGCTTTCTGTTTTTTTCTTTTAAAAATCAAACCTTACTGTATTATCTGTGAAAGTAAATGGCTGAGAAATCTGCCATTTAAAGAATGTCACTGATTATCTCTGCCTTTCTCCCCTCAAAACTATACATCCTGAGAAGCCTAGAACTTCTTTCCACTAGAAGATAAACCATACACAATCATTTTGCTAACTGCTAGGAGGGAAGATTCACTTCTTACTTAAAACTGCAATTTTGTTTCTGTTTTAGGGAACAAAATAGCCACATCACTGAAATTTAGCTTGTAGGAAAGGTATCTTTATATAAATTTGAATGTTGCACAACTGCATGGGAACAGGATTGTGTGTTTAGCACTATGTTTAGCCAAATACTTGGAAATACTTGTGCACTGCAAGTTCCTTAAGTTTAGCAAATGTTAATGTAGTTGCACTAAAATGTCCAAATCTAGGCCTCAGGTACCACCTCTGGATTTTAACCACAGGAAGATTTACTGTCATAAACAATACACTGAGGAGAATGATTTTAAAACAGATTTTAAGGCTATTTTCAAGGGGACATTCAGCATGCCCAAACCTCACATTATATGCTATACCATTCACTCCTACTGTTAGAGTCCAGATAACCCTTTGAAATTATTTATGTATTACAGAAAAAGAACTAACTATGCACTGAATATTGCACTAATAGCAATTAGACATTTACTTATGGACAGATTTAATTTATATTAGCACTGCACAGAAGCCTGACTAAGATTTAAAGCCAAACAGCAACAAGCAGCCTCTAATATGCTTTCAGGCCACCTACAATTTAAATGCAAGAAGTGCTGACTCTGCCCATGCTACTTTTTATGGGCTTTCACACATAAACCATCTCCATCCAAGCTTCTCTTTACAATCCCACCACAGTCCAGTAATTAGGGTCTGTTTCCCAGCTGGCATAAACAACACTTAGAGGTTTTGTTGTTTTAACCAGATCACCCAGTGTATCCAGTTCAAATGCACACAGGCATTAAACAAATCTACTGGTATTCCAGCTGTCTCAGTTCCCACCAGTCCTTGGGCAAAGCCTTGGGGAACAGCTGAGGCCATGCAGCACTACAGGCTGAACATAAACACCAGGAGCAGGACTGCTGATGCTGGCATGCCAAGTCGGAAAAGTGACTCCCAAACCCACCCCTTCTCTGTATGTCCCAGCAGAGCCAGACGTGTCATTTCAGGTTAAGGAGGCATTCTGCTGCACTGGCTCAGTGGAACTCCTGGAGGAGAGTGGCTCAGGACGGCCATGTATTTGCTCTAAGAGCATGCAGCCTTGTGAGCATGAGAAAGATCTGAATGTACTCAAAACTGACTCCAGGGAGGAAAAAACACCTGAGGAAACTGTCTGTGCTTGTCTGGCTGATACAAAAGCCCCACTGTCTTCTGAAATGCCAATTCAACTGACCATACAGTGAGTTTATGTTCATGACAGCAACATGATCATCTCTAGGTTAGGACCTCCTGCAGAGCTCCTTGGTGCTGCTTCAAGAGGTTTTTTTCCCAGTCTCCCCATCAATCATAACCACTGGCCCAGGAGACCAGCGTGATGGAAAAACACATCACTCTCATGCTTGGAAAAAATAGAACATGCTGCATTATCAACTATAAATTGGTTAAAACAGACCCATCTGGTTTGTTCCAAGTCTGTTTATACTTGGCATTAGGAAGTTGCTATGAAGAAAACTAATCCAATCACAAAATCTCTTCACCTTTGCCACTATTTCAACAACAAAAATAGTATTTATTAGTATTTATATATATATATATGTATAATTATTCACCCTTCCTAAAAGGCAAGTAGGCTTCTCCAAAGATTAGTCCTTTCCTGTGAACAACTAAAAAGCCTGTTAATATTAAGTGGCAAGGCTCCTGTCAATCACATTGGTTATGACTGCCTGTAACTCAACAAGTATTGTGATTAGAAGTCACCTGCTAACCTTGAACTCCAAATTTCCTACTCTAAAAATCGGAAAGTGACAGAATCCAAACTCCACACAAAGTTGTGGTAAGCAAAAAAGCCATGGTGTACAAAACCTGACAGGAACAAGAAAGCTCCTCTTTAACAACTTGTCACTGAGACTTTCACCACCACCACCACCACCCCGCCCCCCACCTCTTCCAAGGCATTCAGAAGAACACAGAATCAGGACCTCTCCCCTCAAATGCTCACACGGGAAGTAAAAAATCTCAACATCAGCCGTGTTAGCATGCAGCCAGCACTTACATACTCTTAAACCTTCTTAAAAGCACTGTATTTAGTAAGAAAGAGAAATACACTATTTGACACCCCATCTAGAAATAAAGGATTTCAAGACAGGACATGTACACCCCCTTTTTGTTTGTGTTTCTGCAGAAAGATATTTATCTGTGTGTCCTTTAAAATCCAATCAGCAGAAACCTTCCTGGTAAACCAAAGGACAGCTAGGGCTTTGCAATCTACAGTACTCACTGGGGAGAGATTGCAGGGATTAGCAATAGTAGCCTAGATCAGAGGTGTCACGTCAGAACAAGAAGACTGTTCCACAGCACATATTTATGCAACCTACATGCAAGATCTGAAGAGCTTAAATAAAGCCTGTGCCCAGATTAACATTGTACCAATTAAAGAAAAGAAGAACAAAAAGAGGCATAAGCATAACGTTCGACAAAGTGTTTGCAACAGTCTGCAAATGACCTGAAAGAACTCATACCCAAGGTATGAACTCATCATAATTCAAGCAACAGCAGTGGAAATTACTGATGGACAATGTACAGTGACATGAAAGGAAGATGAAGAAAGCAGACACCAGAAGGACACAGACAAAAGTCTGCATTATTGAAAGGGGGAAAGTAACACCAGGTATCACAAGAAGGAACAAACAGAACAGCAGCCAATTCTAAAAATCGTAGATTCCAGATTTCTATACAGTCAACTTCCCCTTCAAGTCAGCAAGCAATGACTTCAGATTTCAGGATTAGCAGAAATAGTCTTTCAGGCAGAGACTGTATTTTGAAATAAATTTTCTATTTAATTGTTGAAAATAAACAACACATGTCCTAAAACTCGCATCTAGTATTGCACACTAACACTGGGGAGCAGTTTCTAAATAGGAGACTGCACTTCATGAAATTATCTGTGGGCAGCCAACTGATTTATTATTTTCCACGATGTGTAGTAAGGGGCCCTTTGTCTTTATACTGAAGATACTACAGATCCAAAAAAAATTTTGTATTCTCTCAAAGTTACACTTGTTTGGAGATGGGCAGCCAAGAAGAGGAAAGGTGATTCAGAAGCCAGAGAAAGGCTGTAGGGAAGAACAGAGGAAGAGGAGGAGTGGGCAAGGACCTGTGGACAGTGGATGCACTTGCCAACCCTGTGCTGCAGTAACAAAGGGAGCAAGCCCCACAGCACAGGTTTTAATTGTGACTGCCCTGCTACTAACCCCATGAAATCAAGGTGCAAGCACTAATGAGTGAGATACCTCAGCAGGCCTGAGCTGTAATTGTTTTTGGGTGTCTTCCAGCCCCTTAATGAAGCACAGCACAAAACATCTTGGACATCGAAGGTTACTCTCAGCACACAGATTTGCAACCAAAGATAAGAAAAAAGCTGCTGCTCCACGCACAACACTGTACTCATATCCATCCACTGTGTGCAGAAGGCTGCTCACATCATCTGTACTCCAGGGAAAATGTTTGCATGGAGTGGCCTTACAAAAAGCTACATACCTCTCTGAATGCCTGCTCTGCCCGCAAGCCAATTGACCAATTTATCCCCCCACTTGGAGCACACAAAAATCAGTAAAAAGATGTATTTTATTTCCAGGATCAATACAAGCTATGTGATATAGCTACCATGAAGACAACTGAGAGTTACTCCACAAAACAAGAATTTACTTCCTCTACAAAGACAACCCTTAATTAAGGGTTCCCAAACCAAGATAACCATTCCTTAAAAACGAAGGCTAGATGATGAAAAAAAAAGTGTAAAAGATTTTTCAAAGGAAAAAAAATTCTCTAAGGGACTCCATCTTCCTATCACTAGTAAATTTTGTTCCCTACTGAGTCCCTGAAGAATTCCATCACTCTCTCCAGAAAGCTGTTCCCAAAGGGAAGGGGTGGGGGGTGGGGAGGAAGACAGGGGGATGCATTGGAATTTTTGCTCTTCAAAGGCAAGTTTTCTCTGGGGTTTTAATATGGAACTATTCTAAGTTGAATTGCAGAACTCTAAGTCTCAATGGTGAGGAAGCATCATTTATTACTAGCTTTGTCTTTCAGTGGGTGTGTTCCTTCAAAGTAGCAGGATGTGAGTGTAAAAGAGTAAAAGACACAGTAAAAACCAGAAATCTGCAAAATTCAAGTTGCTCTATGAGAATTAAACTGAAAATAAAGCTAGTTGATAGTATCTTCAGCTACATTTCATGTTCTGCAGTGGAATATTATTTTCCATGTTTACAAGGCCCTTTATAAAGCTATAGGATTAAACAGGTAAAAATAATGTATGTTTATCTTATTACTTTTACAATATAATTTTGGCATAGCCTTGGCTCATGAGCGAGCCAACTCCCATTTTCTATTTTCACTAAGGAAAATGACAAAGTCAGGACTCCAGTATAGGAACTCCTGTGTTGTTCTTGAGTCTGTGCCAGGTGTTAGGAGGCCTTCAAGAGTCATTACATGTCATTTTGTCCAAGCTATAGCAGAGATTTAAAGCAAATTTACTCAACCCATTAATTTTAATGCAAACATTGAACATTTTTAAATATAAAGCACTTGAACCATGGATCTTGCTTCCAAGGCATTTTGCAATAATGAAACAGGCAAAGGAAAGACCAATAAAATAGTAAATTCCAGTTACAATTTCACTACAGCAAACTAACTTCCTTTTAGTGAAAAATGCGGTGTTACCAAAAGGATTCCCAGAGGACCTGTACTATTTCTGTATGACCTGGGAAACAGGGGTGAAGGAGCAGAGGGATGGTGCTTACCTGCAATACCTAAATATGCTGCAGTCCCTCCCAGCCCTGGCTGCAGAAAGGCACACAGAGGGGTGTAAAACAATACAAACTGTCTAAACAACAAAATAGGAGGTGAAATTCAGGAAAGCGTCAGGGCAAAGAAATAGTCCTTGGGGAAAGAAAAAAAAAAAAGCTTTCCTATACAGTGATGTCTCAGCAGAGGAAGCAACTAAGCAACTGAAGTGTCATAAATCACTAAATAAGGATAGACAACACAGAATACATCACCCTGCCAGCATACAAAATCAAGATATATTTGTACATTAAATACTGTGTTTCTGCTTGCCTTACCTTGATCAGCATAACCAGAAAAGCTGCACAGAAGTGCAGCAGGAATAACTAGAATTATGAAACAGTACCCATTGGATAAACACAAAAAAGACTACAATTCTTCAATTTAGGAGGGAAAGCATGTCCGTTGAAAAACATACATGCAAGCAAATGCCAGACTTTTTTTTTAAGACTATGACAAGTAAAACTACTGGGAACTGAGTTTTCACAATACAGTCTAGGAGACACTGAAATCACCATCAGTGAGTTTTAAACAAAAGGAAGTTCCTTTTCCATCTAATCAAACTGCAGGACTCGCTGTTACAGGATGTTGCAGAGGCCAAAAGTACAAATGGCTTTTAAAACAAGATTACAAAAATTAATGGCAAATGTGTCCATCTATCTGCACGTATTACAGGCAGTGGTCTAGATACAACCTCTGTCTCAGAGCTCCTCAATTGCCACAGGTAAGTGGTAGATGAGAACTTAATTTTATATACACTTTGAAGCTTTAAATACAGAACAATTATTGATTATTTGCAACAACTACATAATAGCATAAACATAGATGGCAAATACTTGTGTGAAACAGACATTTGATAAGGGAGAACTCCCACTGAGCAAACACAAGAAGGCAACCTGCTAGAACCTAAACCAAATTAGCCAGAATGCAAAAAGTGTAAGCTTTGAGCAGGGTGGGTCTTCAGCATCTGAATAATAAGAACAAATGGCTTTAAATGTTAGGGGTTTTTTATATTAAGACTGGGTAGTCCTCAAAAATGCTTAGCTTTAACCTGCAATCCATGGCCTAGCATCTAGTTCATACAGAAGGTCACTTCAGATGAACACAACTCTATCTGGCTTCAATTTACCACTAGATATATGGTAGGGATGGCCAAGCTGACACCTCGGGAGAGGCACATGGCTCTTATCTCTCTAACGCAGTCCTTTTGGGGACAGGCCATTGACAGGGTGCCTGCAACTGCTGTACCTGGCAGGGAGCAGCAACTGAGGCAAGCCTCCTCCTCTGCACCCTGCCGGGGCAGCCAGGCTCCCTCAGCACCTGCTCCTCCTCCCTCCCCCTGCACCACAACAGGAAAGGAACACACCACTGCAGAACAAGGTCCCCAGGGGAGCACAGGCAGGATGGAAGCAAGCAGGAGCAGCAAGTTTGTGTGGGAAATACAGATGAAAGAAAATTACTAGAACCTAGATGGAAGAGGTAAGGATCTTAACTTGAGAGCTGCAGGTTTTTTATTTATTCAACAGCCTGGCAAAATACATAAGCCTGACTCTTACCAGTTCAAATGTTCCCTCCCCACACTTCCCTTTTTTAATATGGAGTGGATGGAATTTTTCCTAAGTAAAATAAAACTGAAATGTACGAAAAAGTAATATTTGGCCAGATGTTTGTTACAAATTAAAAAAAAAAAAGTAAAAATATGTGAAATATTAAAAGTACTTTTTGGTAGTTTGTGGCTTTGAAACAGCATTATTTCATTTTTCTGTCTGTCTTGGAAGAAAAGGATAACTATGCCTGCTGCACTATGCCCTCTCAGTACAGTAGTGGACTCAAGATCATATATAAATTCAAAATAATTTTGGAGAGAAAGTATTAATCCCCTCCAGGTAATTTACTTTAATTTCTTAAACATTTGCTTAAATCAGTCTTGTAGAGTGTACGGATGCTTTGTATTAGCAAGCTTTGCTAGGAAAGAACTGTGCTATGAGCATATGCACACATGAACGGAAAAACAGGCAACTTGGGAGAAGAGAGGAAAGAGGCAGCAGCACAGGTCTAGTAAAAGTGACCACCTGGATGACCAAAAGGGATCCAAGGCAGGAATATTTCAAACATTTACATTACTGGCATATTCGACCACAATGACTCTTTAGGGAGCAAATGACACTAGCAGGAAGACAGACTCCTGATAATTTCATTCAGAAATGCAATAAGCAGGACTTATACTGACACTGCCATTGCTGGAAAAAATATTTTAACAGATTGCAAAATCTGGCTTGTTTTGCATCTTTTCCATTTCAAACTGCAGTACTTTTTTTCCATGGGAGTACTGAGGTTGGCAGTCACCTGTGGAGATTGTGTGGTCCAGCCCACTGCTCAGAGGTGGGTCACCCAGAGCAAGCTGGGTGACCAGTGATCAGGTTTTGAGTATTTCCAAGGATGGAGACTCCACAACCTCTGTAGCAACCTGCTTCTTGGTTCATCACAATGGAAAAAGCATTTATTTCATTTCAATGGAATTTCTTGCATCTCAGTACACCCACTGCCTTGCAACTGAGCACAGCTGCCAAAAGCCTGGCTCCCTCTCCTTCACTCCTCCTGTCAAGTATCCGTACACACTGGTATGGTCCCCTCACACCTTCTCCTCTGCCACAAAAATAGCCCCAGCTCTCTCAGCATCTCCCTGTATGACCTGAAAGACCAAATCCACTAATATGAACAGCACTAATGCCTGGCTGAAGCGCTGCCATAGAGGGGCTAAAGCACACACAAATAAGGTTAAGCCAAACAGAGGTACAATTCAACCAGCATCTATTTCACTGGGCATCATCCAGTGTGCCAGCTGAAAAGGAGTCAGTTTAAGATGCCCTTATCAACTGGCCACAGTCTCCTTTCTCACAGCAGTAAGGCTGCATGCCAGCTGCCTGAACAACAATGCAGCAACCACTGAAACTGGAAGGGCCCAACGCCTTCAGCAGAGAACAGACCACACACTGTTCGAATACAGCAGAAGCTGTTGAGGGATCTTGGCACCCATGGCAAGGTTTAGCTGCTTGAACAGATGCTTGAACAGGACAGAGAGCAGCAACAAGAGAGTTATGTTATTAACCAATGACAAACTACTTTGGAAACCTTACACATGTTGCATCCCTGGACTTTTTCACAGTACAGTGAGCTTAAACATATGAGGATTGCTGCCTCAGTGTTGGGACAAGTTTTTAATCTATAGCAATTTAAATTCCACGTTATCACAACCATCAGGCTAAACTACTATTGAAACTTTTTTGTTTCATTTGACTAGTAACTTCTGTTATAAACTATGTAACTGCAGCCATCTGACCTAGTCAAGCAGGAAGATAGCACACCTTGGCATACCAGAAGGGCAGCAAACCACAGCAAGACTATGCCCAGCAGAGAATCCTATAGCCTCTGCCAACTCACCAAGAATTTCTATCAAAGCTATCAACGGAACAAATTGATGTGAATTGATAATACAAGCTCTTCCTGGAAACGGATTTAAAATATCTTCATACAAAAAAGACAAATCAAACAAAACAAACAAAACCCAGGAAAAATAAACCAAACCAAGTAAATACATATAAATCCCTAATGTCTTCAGCATTTAGTGCATTTTTTAACTTGACAGTCAAGGCAACAATTTCTCTACCCTGCTAGGACCAAAAAACCCAAAAACCACAACTCCCTCATGCATTCACCTTTGTATCATTTTCAACACCATGCTTGTTTTTGCTGAAACAAAGCAAGGCAGTCTCAGGCTCTGCTCTCACCGCAGCACACTGAGGTGACACAGCAGCATCTCCTCAAAGATGTACATAATTTCTACAATGCAGAATGCCTTCATGATCAAACTATGTGCTCTAAGCCTGTATTAATTCACAAATTTAATCCTTGGGTATTAAATAACCTTTTTCTTTAGGCCCCATTAGTTACCCTACAGGTATGGACTTCACCTCTTTGTCAGAGCACTACACATACAACATATCGATAACCACCCTACCTCCACACACAACCTCTGCCCAGACGTGCAGGCATGCACACTTCTACTCAATTCCTATTTATAACATCATGTGCTAACAAAAATACTCTCAAGCAGTTTTAAGTTAAATACCAAAGAACAAGAAAGTCTTCAAGTGTAAGCAGCTGTTACGTGCATAAAAGCATTGCTCTATTTTTGACAGACGCTGCCCTGGAACAGTGAGTGGATTTTGACCTGAAGCTTACGACTGCCACTTACCAGCTAATTCTGGCACAAGCCTGCACTGGAAATATGCCTGACCACCCATCTTAACCAACAACCTTCAGAACCTCAAAGGAGTTTACAAGGATTTCATCAGCACCAAATCACTTTCCCAAAAGGCCTCAAAGACTAGCATTAGTCCTCCTTCTGAAGGGTCTAAGTCAGTCACAAATGCAGAAGACAAAAAGGGTACCATAAATAACGATTATTTCACTCAGTAGTAAATGCAAATTCAAATAACTCTACTGTTCTATTCACTAAAATACTGCTTTCAAAATACTCTTTTCTTAGTGGAGCGTAAAAAATATGCCAATGAATAAAGAACTTGAATTTATATAATCTGAGTATGCCGATTTCCAAAAAACACTTGTACAGTCCTTGCATTGTCTGCAGTGACTCCTCCACTGAAAAGTAACAAAATACAGCTGCGTAAGAGCCAGGGAGCCCCATGAGTGTCCTACTGAAGAATTCACTAACCAACCCACTCACAACAGTCCCAAAATTAATTTTTGAACTGAAAAAAGTGCTGTCTTTGTACAACAGCTCTCTAAGGAGCCTAAAGAGAAACTATTTAGTCTCCGGATAGGCAAGAAGAAATTTTTGCTTTATATAGAGTATCCGTTTCCCTTTTACAACAAGTTTCCTTTCTGCTGCAGGAGAAAGCCTTCATTTAAATTCCAAGTACATTATGTACATACCTAGAGGCACAAACATATATACTTGCACCCAGTACAGAACAATACAGAAGCAACTAGAAGGCAGCATCTTGTAAAATTCCAATAGCAACCTAACCTGTTCAAGCTAAGAGCCATCAGATATTAATTACATATCTAATGAATATGGTAAATACCACAGAAGAGAATAATAGGCTGCCAAGTTATTTTTTTCAGGAAATAACTAGCATCCTATTCAGAAATTAAGCACCCTTTAGAAAAAAAGGAAAACATCTCTCAACCAACCAGTCAAGGTTACTGATACAACTAACCCAGAGATCTGAGAACTGCCGTTCAGACAGTCCTATGACTTGGCAGGACACCACTTGCAAAGAATTTCAGTCCAAGAGGCCACAGGGAAGGGAAGACAGCTCTTCCTCTCAAGCTGTACAGCTTTGATGAGAAGCATCCCACTTGATTCTTAGGCAGTATTAAATGAAACCATTCTGTGCAGAAGAGACAGCATAGAACATCAAAGAAGCAACATGGTCAAAAAAATCTTTGCTATCACTGACAGGAAAAAATTAATTATCCACAGG
This sequence comes from Passer montanus, assembly GCF_014805655.1. NCBI lineage: Eukaryota > Metazoa > Chordata > Aves > Passeriformes > Passeridae > Passer > Passer montanus. The sequence continues at coordinate 7,906,769 of NW_024366591.1, forward strand.
GTACCAAAATCACTGATGAGCACAAACTACAATGCCACAGGTTCCTTATCCCCAGAACAGTAACAACTAAAATACATGAACTCTAGTTACAGTCAAAAATGGCTTGGAAAAACAAGAAGAACAAGCGCTGGAGCTGGCACAAGGGGATCAGGCCGAGCAGGAACCTTCCTTAGCAGCAGCAAACAGAAGCAAGCTGCAGCACACTGTTCATGGCAGACAACACCAATCCAGCCCTCTCTTGAAACAGAGGTCAAGAACGTATTTGATGCTAATAAAACTCTAGAAAAGGGACAGGAACAGCCAATAAGCTTAAGAGCAGGTTGTTTTTGAAGCTGGGAGTGTGGGGAAAATCAGTTTTAATTTGGAGAAAATACATGTTTCCACTGTACATATTATATGGGATTGCCTGGTGGGTAGACGAGCAAAGTTTCTGTATAAAATTGTTGTAAGAAAGATTCTTGGAGGACAGAAGTATGTGCTTCTGATGGCAAGAACAGAGTCTCACACTGAACACAAAAGAGCAAAAAGATAAAAGTTAAGGAAAAAAAATACATAGCTAGCAAAAATTTCTTAAACTATGTTTGAATTTTCAAGGGCAAATTTTGGGAGAATCAGACTCAAGTGCTAAACTAAGGCTGTAGTTTGGCAAACACTTTAAACTGGCATAAATTTGCATTGCTGCTGAAAGAAAGTCTCACCATCTGCCAGTCCCCTGTGCCAGCACAAACATCCGAACACTGAACCAGGAGCACTTCTTTTGCCAGTTTATTTTTCAGATGGATCAGTTCCCCAAACCAGTTCACAGGATGGCCATGTAAATACTTCTGCTGGCAAAGAAGAGTGACTACTTGTCCAGAGCTGCCAGCCCAAAATGTTCATTGAACTACAGCCTAATACATAGGGGTGTGGAGAAGTTCTAGCAGTCACAGGTGGTGCTCCCCACCCTTGGATACACTATACTCATACCACACTTCAAAGTTGTCATCACCACACAGCTGCCCCTCAGAAACCAGCATATCTCTGTAATTTTCTCTAGTAGGAGAACCTGTCAGAATCTCAGCAATGCTAAAGTTGGCTGTAAGCAAAAGTATTTTCTGGATGTTGCTGAGCTTCTCCATTAAAAGATCATTTGCAGGAAAAATCCCAGTCACTCTTCTGATCCTTCACCTGGGACCCAAAAGGCCATATGGAACAAAAAATGAAAACTATAGTCATCACATGTCAGGGCTGTGCTCCAACAGGGATTTAAGAATGGTGTGTGGGCTGCTGTGGATCCATGGACCACCACACTCATCTACTACTCCAACAGGGATTTAAGAATGGTGGGCTGCTGTGGATCCATGGACCACCACACTCATCTACAAGAAAACAACATCACCAACAGAAGCGCTGCTGTCATGGAAACAACCAAGGACGAGCATTGGTCATATTCTGTATCAAGGTCAAGCAACACAAGTGAGTACTGGGAGACTGAGAGAGACCTAACCACACTTTCCCACAACTCTGTGGCAAATTCAAAGCCATACATGAGGTCATTCACAAGGAACCAATTAGATCAGTAAGTTTTCCACCAAGAAATAAATTCAAGGTGTGATAGTGAAACGATCTCCAGAGTGATACAGGATGATCAATGTAATCACACATGCCACAAGCAAATTGAAGGAAAGCCCCCCACCTTACAGACATTCCTAAGTCCAGATCTCCAGTCACAGATCTTGGGTCCTTCAACCAGAGCAGGACTTACCCAAGCTGCACACCTGCCCCTGTGATCACTTTCCTTTCTTCTACCACAGTTTTGGCATCATCATCATTTTCCAGTACCTGCTTGGCCTGCTTGGTTGCCAAGTTCTTATTCCCTCTTATTTTTCATTTGTCTTCTTACCGCCACACATGCTTACATTTATATTTTGTACAACATATAGTGGACAGAACTCCTATAAATCTTACTTTTCCTTGGTAACATTAATCCAACAAGTTTGTACAAAAGCTGCAACATAAATAAGTGGCAAGAGCAGAGAGCCTCTTCTGTCAAGTTTATAAAAAGGCTAACAGCAGTGTACAAGAAATTCACTCACTCTTGGAGAATTATTTTCTAAAGAAGCATTACTAACTTTGAAAGAATCTAATTTAATAGGGCACAATAAATTAGTCTGAATCCAGAGTCCTCTAGGTCTTCAGAAAACTCCAGGATCTCCAGAGTAAGAGATAAGCAATTGCCAGAAAAAGCAGAAAAGCAAGTTTACACAATATGTAACACATCGATTTTTAAAGCTACAGGTAGCTGAGAAGCAGTGGGTGTCACTAGCATACTAGCAGAGAGAGGAGAACATTAAAATACAGCAATTTGGCAGGATTGGTCTCCTGACAGGTTTCTAGAAGTAGGAATGAAGGAAAAACTAAAGGGATGCAAGAGGGCCTGTCAAACTGTCTATTTTAATGTCCTTCCAACAAAAGGTGGACGGTAGGATTTAGGAGATGGCTGGCACGGTGAGCAGAAAGAGGAATAGCTGATGGATCAGATGTCTGGCTATATGGTGATTATTAGGAACCCAGTCCGTAACTGGGAAGTCACAGTACTACTCCAGGACCAGTAAATGATGTAAGCTTCAGAGTCCACAATATGGGAAGGAGAAAGCTAGCAAAAAAACCATAAACCTCCTGCCACCCTTAACCCCTTCTTCATGCTCCATATAGGGAAGGAGGAAAAACCATCTCACCTGGGTGAGATTCAGGATGATTTCTTTTCCTGATTTTGATGAGCAGGCTTTTACCTCCACTAGTCACATAAGAACAGGACAGGCAAGAAACAGAAATACATGCATGTGCAAATGTGGCAACTGATAAGACAAAGGAAAAAAAAGAGAATTTATGAAAATATGAAATAAGTAAAAACTAGAAAATAACAGGAAGTAGGAGAAAGACACTAGAGCTCAAATATGCAAGTATGTGCCACTGTCTGCTAGAGAAAAGAAGGAAGCAGAGTCTGGAAAGAAAGAGAACAAAAGCAAAGAATGCAGTAAGTCAGGACTTCCAAGATCAGTAAATAGTTAGCCACTCTCTTATACTTGCTGCTGTCTCCACACACCTCAAAGGTACTTGACTAGTTTATAACTAGTGCTGTACAGGTATGTTACAGGCTGGAGAGTAATTTGCTGACACTCAGGACTAGGTAGAACCACATCAGTTTAAGTAGATCAGTTCTAGGTGGCCCAGGTAACCTAGAGAAAACACTTATCAGAGACTTTAAAATATAAAATCTCAGGTCACAATCAACATTTTACCTTATTTCATGTTCTTTGCCTTAGTGGACTGGCCCTGGTGAATGTAAATGTTTAGATGAGATCCTATTAACACAACATAGCTTTTTCCCTGACAGACAGATTTACAAGCCAAGAGATTCAGGGTATATACACCTCAGACCAATTTCTTCTTGCTTTTTCATACACAGCTTCTAGACAGCTGAAGTGCATTTCAAGAGACACTTGCCACAGAAGCGATGGAAAGTTCAATGCCAACACCACCAATGGGTTACAAGTTATATGGTTACAATACAAGTTGTTTGAAGTGATACTCTGGTATCATCTGCTTCTGTTTATTCATCTCTGAGGTAAATCTTTGAGAGTGAATGACAGTTTTCATTCTGCTTTTGCTGGCATTTTAGAGAACTGAGCTTCCCTGCACACTAAAAGCGCTGACTTTTGCAGGGAAATAAGCAAGGGAAAGTGAGAAGACAAAGAATGCATTTCTGTGCCACCAAGGAGTAAGGTATTGTGCTTTTACTGATCTGATCCCTGCACCTGTTCTGATTCCCCAAAAAGAGGGATTTCAAAAACCAAGTAGGAACATAAAATACAGTGGTCCAGGAATTACAGGTGTGATTCAGGATTACAACTCCAAAAGCCTTGGCACCTATTCTTTACATAAGTGTACCACTGCATATAAAAACAGAAGCAGTATTCTGTTTTGCTGCATAAAACTGAAATCCAGCAAAACCACTGATATTTTTAGAGTGCAAGTTTGGAGCCTTAAAGAGTTTTAAGACTGCCTGAAAGATAAAGAGAGATTTCTTGGCTTAGAAAAGTCCTGCAAGAATCTGTGAAGACTCTACACCATGTTCCCATTGAAATGTTTTAGCACAGTACTGGTTCAACTGAAGAAATGCAAAGACAGCATTACAAGAAAAAAAAAAAATCACACCCTCTTTTCTTTATCACGGGAGTTTCCCGTGCCCTGAACAAATCCAGGGCTGTTTTTTGCCGTCCAGTTTCTCCCTTCCTCCCTCCCGCAGCTTCCTACCAGCTGAGATTCTGCAGCTGCAGCAACAACAGTCCATCTGTGACAGTGCAACCACCTCGGCAGGATGACTCCTACCACTTCATTGGCTTCCTTATGCTTTAACAGAGGTAGCAAAGTCTGAAGGGGTTTCACCCCTCTTCTTTTTTTTATTAAACTGAAAAGATACTGATGAATATTCATTACTAGTTCTCTACCAAGGGCATGAATTTCATTTAAAGGACTGGAAGAGAATCGCAAATTAGGCTAATACAATGAGAGATTTTGACTCAGTTCTCTGGTCTCGAAATAGAGCTAAAGAGTAAGATTTTTGCAGAAAAGTGGCATAATGAGAGTAAAATAAAAACTCTGCCCAAAGCCGCCCTGCTCCATGGCTGTCATTCCACTGCCTGCCACAAAACCATTTGCCAGAGTGCCTTACTGTAACTCACGGGTTTATTGTGCCACCGGGGCACTCACGCACTGATGCGGGTCCCCTGATCACACTGTTAAGTCCTGCACCTGGCAGGCCACATCCTGAGCCAAGGTTTACCAAAATAAGGCATATTCATGCGAGCCTACAAACGCTATGCACAAGTGGTTCCACGCTCTTCAGCCAGCGCCGCTGCCGGGACACCTCGCAGCCAGCCCCCTGCTTCCCGCAGCCCCTCAGAGCACTGTTACATCGTTTTTCGGGAGACCACGAAAGAACTCCCATTTCAGCGCTCATCACCTAGCAGATAAGCTTCCAGGTCAAGGGGTTTTTAATAAAACGCAAGCATATAAACAAGATCACCTTTTTTACCTGCAAACAAACCCTTTTGCACCTTCTCGGCAGAGAGCAATCTCCAGGCTGCCCGCTGGACAACAACCCGCCCGTCCAGGCTGCGGCCCAGGCAGTCACAGAATTGTGAGGGCTGGAAACGACCTCTGGAGATCATCCAGTCCAACCCTCCTGCCCAGGCAGGGTCACCTCAGCAGGTGACACAGGAAGGCGTCCAGGTGGGTTTTGAATGCTTCCAGATAGAAACTTCACGACTTCCCTGGGCAGCCTGTTCCAGTGCTCTGCCACCCTCAATGTAAGCAAGTTTTTCCTCTTGTTGAGGTGGAACTTCTTGTGCTTTAGTTTATGGCCACTGCTACTTGTCCTGTCACTGAGTAACACTGAAGAGTCCGGCACCGTCTTTTTAACATCTACCTCTAAGATATTTACATACATTAATGAGATCCCTTCTATCCTCTTTTCACTAGACTAAAAGGGCTCAGCTCCCACAATCTCTCTTCATGACAGACAAGCTCCAAACCCCTAACCATTTTTGTAACCCTCTAGAGAAAGTCCGGAGCTTCTTTCTCATACTGAGGAGCCCAGAACTGGACACGACTCCAAGTATGAGTTGGCTCCGGGAGCGGCAGCGGGCGCACATGCAGAGCACAGCCCCGCACAGGCACCCGCACGGACAGACAGCCAGACAGCCAGCCGGACGGACGTGCGCACACGCACGCAGCCCCGCAGACAGCCGCACACGTGCGCGCACACACGCCCGCACCGGGGAAGCGCCGGCTCCGCGGCCCCGCTCCCGCCCCAACCCCCCCGGCAGCAGGAGCAGGGGGAGGCCGGGCACCGGGGGTCCCAGCTCCCTTCTCACTCACTTTCGTCCTGCCGTTGATTTTGTAGTTTCCCAGCTTTCCATTACAGTGTCGGATGAGATCGTCCATGCTATTCATGAGGAGCCGAATGGTCTGGCAGCCCGGCTCCTTGCCCTCCACCCAGGTGATCTTGTCGCCGCGAATGTCCTTGGAGGAGTCGCTCTTCTGGCTGACGAGCTGCCCGTCGGTGAAGCGGCCGGTGTGGTGGAGGGCTCGCACCTCTTCGGCGACCAGCCCGCCCAGCTCCTTGCCGAGGAAGTCGTCCACCACGCAGATGCCGTGCTTGTTCATGCAGGGCACGATGTACTCCAGCGCCAGCCGCTGCGGCACCAGCGACTTGGTCTGCCCGTTGGGGCGCAGCGCGGCCCCACCGGGTCCCGCCTGCACTCCGCCCGGGTACAGGTTCGACTTGTCCCGGTACAGCAGCACCGCCTCCCCGGAGGGCGACGGGGACTGGGCCGCGGCCGAGGCCTCCGCCTCACCGCCGGCAGCGGCGGCGGCGACGTGATTGTTGGTCAGCGGGGCGGCCTCGGCGGGGGCCTCCGGGGACGGCGGCGCCGCGCCCTTGCCGACCCCCGCCCGGCTGCCGCT
>NW_024366591.1:7913297-8032961 GCF_014805655.1 Passer montanus
GCCCCGCCGTGGGCGCGGGGCGGCGGGGGATGCCCGCCGTGGGGCTCGGTAGCGCCCCCTGCCGCGCCAGCTGCCGCAGCGCCGCCGCCGCGGCAGATCAGCTTGTGCTTCTTCCAGTCCTGGCGCTGGTGCTCCTTGCTGCAGTAGAAGGAGCTGCGGCAGCGCCCGCACCGCAGCAGGTTCTCCATCTTCCCGCACAGCTCGCAGTACTGCCGGTCCCGCTCGCTGCTGCTGCTGTTGTTGCTGCTGCTGCTGCTGCCGCTCTCGCCCTGGCCGCCCTGACCGGCGCCTCCGCCGCTGTCATTCGCCATGGCGCTGGTGGTGCCGCCGCAGCCCCGCTCCGCCGGGTCGTGTTATGTAAGGAGGCGGGCGGGAGCGGCGCTAACGCGGGCCCCCGCCCGGCCGCGCGGGGAGGGAGCGCTTACTGCATCATGGCCGCCCGGCTCCGGCTCCGCCGCGGCCCCCGCCGCCCTCCGCCTCCGCCGGCCCGCGGCCTCCTCCGGCGCGCGGGGGCCCGCGCCGCCCTCCCGGCACCGCTAACGCTGCTTAGCGCCGCCTCATCGCCGCCCCACCGGCGGCGGAACAGCCGAGGGGGAGCGGAATGGCGCGGTGCGGGGCTGCCTTCCGCTCCCCGCCGGCCTCTCTGCCCGGTGCAGCACGGGCCGGCGCGGCCGCCGCCTCTACCCACCGCGCCTCCGCCGGGGCGAGGAGGAGGAGGCGCCACACCAGAGGCCCGCTGTGCACGTACGCCACTTCCAGCCCGCCAGCGCCGCCGGCGCGTCAGGAGGGCGGGGCCGGGCGGGCGGGGCCGGCTCGGAGCCGGCTGCGTGCTCCGCGCCGCTGCGCGAGGGGCTGAGAGGCTCCGCTACGGCCGTGGGCGCACGGACGGGCCGCGGGCCGGAGCGGGGCGGCCGCGGTGCTCTCGTGGGGATGGCGGCCTTCCCCCGCAGTGATGAGTGCGGCCTTCCCGGCAGGGACAGCAGGGAAATTGCTGGGAGGTGTCTGGGCTGCCGGGACCCCCCGTCGTCGCTGGGCAGGTCGCTAACGTGAGGGTGGCCGTGACCCCGGTAGCGACCTGCCCCGCTGCCCCGTGGGGTGTGGGCCTGCCGCAGGTGAGGCGGGGGCACCGAGGAGCGGCGGGGACGTGGAAGCTGGGCACTGTGGCTTGAGTGACAGGCAGGGCGGCGGCGGCGGCACCTGGCTACAGTGCAGGGTCAGGTTTTGTCACTCCTGTAGGTCCCAAAATACTCCCGCCGGATAGCCGGTAGAGCGGGAGAGGCATGTGCTGTCTCCTTCATAAATAACACGTGGCTTGTGTCCCGCCTAACGGAGTGGTAGTGAAGGCTGGAGCCAGGCTGATTAAGAAATGAGAAAGCAAAAGCAGGAAGAAGAAGCCAGTTGATGCAGCTGCCAAAACTTGGCGAGGCCAGCAGTTGGGGCCTGTGCAGAGATGAACGTGCCAAAGTCCCTGACAGGCAAAAGGAAGCTCGTTTGGCAGAGCAGTGCTGGTGGAGGGACAAAGGTCTCAGCTCAGTCACGTCTGTTGTCAAAAGCCACATGGACTCCTCTGAGGTGATGTTTAAGCTTCCAGTGATCCAATTAACCGTGGCTTTGCTTGCTTGTGGAGTTTCCTGCAGCACAGCCCAATACGGTGGTCGGTGCTTCAGAGCCATGTGTTGGGGCAGGGCAATGATTCCTCCTGGGCTGGATGCTCTCCTGCCTGTCTTCTCAGAGAGCTGTTTGGTGAACAGACAGCAAATAGCTGCTCCGTGGGCTGGGCTGGTGAGACACGATGCATTCCTCTGGTCTGCACTGCCTGTAAGTTAAGCAAATCCATTCTAAGGCCCAAGAAGTGTAAAATACATGACCCAATATACAGATCTTGAGGTAGAAAGGTAAAATGAACCCAGAGGCTGCCATGGGACTTCACATGACATTGGATAAGTGATTTGTTCTCTGCCACTGTAGAAGAGGAATACTAATGCTTTTGCTTCTCACAGGCTTTTGTGAGCTTTAGCAACAATATACTTGTATTATAGTGACATGACTTTATGTATGCAATTAAATTGGTTTAGTTCTTATCTCTCATATAGACCTGGATTTAGGATTGATTGGCATAGTAATAGGACTTATTAGGCACTGAGTGTACTATATGAAGAATGCAGGAGAAACAAAGTGTACCAAGGCTACAAGTGCCTTGTGGTACATACATGAAAAATGAGAGGGAAAACCAGGGTGAATTATTAGAAAGGCAAAAGGAGTACTGAGAGGACAAGGTCATGAAAGCCCAGTGGATAAAATTTCAAGGTGAATATGACTAGTGAGCTCCAAGGGAAAATTAAAAACAACAGCAACCACCAAAGGAAAAAAAGAAGAAGGTGGCAAATGAACCGGAAAAGATGGAAACTAAAAACAAAATTCCAGATTAGTAATTTCTTTGTGGTAAGGGCAGAGGGAAGTGGATTAAAATCAAGTTTTAAATCCAGTGCATGAAGTGAACAGATTTTTAATGTATGTGTAATGAGAGTTTTTCCTTCAACTATAGGTATATGAGGTATGTAAAAAATAATAGGTTTAGGCATTCCTCTAGCATGCTTTAAGATGAGATTAATTCAGCTGATTTCCTTGGACTTGCAGCATTGTTAAACTGGGCTAAATGAGAAGAGAGCCAAGGCTATTATTTTAAAAAACTTGAGAAATGCAAACAATGGTATTCTGCCGGATAGAAACTGAAGAGTTAAAGATCTTTTGTATTTGTTGTGTACTCCTTCAGCAAACAGTGGAGATGAAAGTCACAGACTTGAAACTCAATCATCCAACCATGAAGCAACTAGGAAAAAGACCAAGGCACAAATATGGTGCCTGGCTAAAATCTAATGATAGTTACTAATTTACAGGCTAATTTGGCTTCACAAGTCTTCTGTTCTTTCCCTCTCTTTTCCACATGTCTTTTGGGATGCAATTAAAGGTCTTAGTTTTTACATTTGCTAATGTGCTAAGCTACTTCAGGTTGTCTTGACATCATGCTGTTTCACAGCATGGTCAACAGAAATACCAAATTCAACAAAATCCATCTTTGGGTGTATGAAGCATTTGCGTTATTACTGCAGCACTACACCAGTGACACAAAACTTAATGAAGGTTGTTTTACAGTGACAAAGTGAGGAGCAGTGGTGGTAAGGGAACTCAGGAGGACAATGAGTATTTATATTACAGTAGTGTCTGCAACATGCTAGAAATGTTTTCCAAGCATAGAAGATTCTATTCATTGCCAAAGAGCCTGTGCCTTAAAAGACAGTGTAAGGACAAAGCACAACAAAAAGCAACATATGGTATACTAAGTAAAATGATCCATATGATGGTTGCCAGAACAGAGGAGGAAGGGACTTCCTTCTCTCTCTTTTTTTTTTTTTTAGCTGGTTGCTCTTCATTTGCTCCCTAAAGTGGTCTTTCTAAAATAGCTAATTTCTTCTCTGTGTCAGTGAATGTTGGAAAAGAGCTTTGCTGGTGACTAGGTAATGATGAGACATACTGCTTTGCAGAGAATGCAATGAAAAATCTTTAAAATAAAATACCAGGCTTGATGAGGATGTTATGGGATAAACTTAGTGCAAGGTCATAGTTTTTTATCACCACTTAGATATGGATCTGATATGTTTATTAGAAAGGGGAAAAAATAAAAGGTTGGTCAATGAATAACTTCTCTGTTTTTATTAAGTAGTAATAATAGCTGCATTTATACCATGCTTTAGATAGCTTGCATGCTGCAGTGCTGAGATTATATAAGCAACCAAGAAAGAATCTTTGAAGCTCAGGGAGAAGGGGAATACAGAGTAACAAGATTATAGAAGGTTACAAAGTCAGTTCAGAAATAAAGTTTAAATGAAAAGTAATCTCATGTTGAGATAGCTTCACTGTGAATGGGAAAAAAGTGCTTGGACTCCAGGCTAAGTTTTTTGTTGCTGCCAGAAAGCCTCTTGGAAGCTACATGTGCTCCTGAGGTGGGTGGTAGTGTCAGGCATCAGTGAGGCAGTGTGCATGTCCACAACAGTGTCATAATTAAAAGTCAGAACTTGGGAGCTTGTAGCATTTGCTCTCCTCCACCCAGACCACTCCACCATGTTCTTCAGCCTGACTGCTGCTATTCCACATAAACCACTATTCACTGGTTTCAACAGTGCCATTTTTCAAGCTTGCTTTTCATACTAGCAAGTAAACTGTAACAGGTTTGCAGATTTTCCAAATTAAAGGAGAGAACTGTTTGTCTGAGTTGGATTCTCTGTTAAGCTCACTTCCTTTCTAATCAGGACAAAGAGTACAGAGTACATCCACAAGGCTATGCAAGTGCTCCTTTGTTGAATGCACCCTCTTTTCCCGAGGTACTCAAAGGGTTAGCATGCTTTATTCATCTCCCAAATACCTCCCCTGGCCCCTGTTTCTGCAAAGCAAGGAAAGGGTCACCCAGTAGACGTGATCTGAAAGGTGTGGAGTTGCTGCCTGGCAGGACTAGTGCCAGCCATTACGGAGGAGCACATGACCAGACACAGGGTCCCCTCAAATCCCTTGGGCAGCATAACTGAAGGGGCCGCAGAACTTTTCAAGATCCAGGCTTTGATATGCCAGGAACTTGGTGGTTTTTTGGTGGCAGAGGGTGCTGGGGACAACAGAGAATTTGGTTTAGACCTCTGAAAATAATCTAATCTACAGTACCCTGTACCATCTTTAATTCTACTTAGTGCTTGTTGATGCCATTGTAAAGTTTCTCTAAAAGTTTTTGCTGAAATTAAAGCAATAGAAAAAGTTGGTTGTTTATCACTGAATATATTAATGGTATAATGTTTTAAAGAAAAAAAACCTGTCACTATAATTTGAGTTTATAAATTTTGGACTAAATTATAAGGAGTATTCTCAATTACTTTATGTAAACTTGTGTTTAATACTGTTTTTAATATTATGAGATTACTCCAGGCTGTTTAACTAAAATTGGTTTTGCTGTCCCTGAATTTATATGCAGTTTTATATCTGGGAATATAGCCTATTTTTATTACATCAAAAATATGGTTAGGGTTGATCCAGAGAGATTTATACATATTAAAATTTTTGTCTGCTGTAATAGTGTTATTCATGTTTAAGGAAAATTATTTATGCTAGTGAAATACAAAACAATGGGTTTTTTTTCTTTTTAAGCTGAAAATTCTGCTTGCAGATGTCTGTATCTGTAAAGCTATGGAAATGCAGCATAGCTTAGAAAAGCCTCAAGACCAATTCAGTCCAGTTTTGTCCTCATTTTAAACTTTGTACCATGGAAAGTTCAAAAGCTTTTTTTCACATTGTTTGTGAGATTTCTCCAGAGGGAGTATTTCTGACTCTTCTTAGAAAAGAACTCCCTGTCTTGCTAAAGACTGACAATTATGTACATTTTTGGCCTCTAACTTAAGCAAGCCAGCAGGCCCTCAGGATACTTAAAGTCCAGTTATGAACAGAAAATTACTTTTAAAGAACATTTTTAAACCCATTTGAAATTCACTCACTGATACAGCAATAAGCAGTTTTGGGGGCAAAAAAAAAAAGAGAGAGATATTCCTGTTTTATCTGTATGTAGGTCAGATTTATCTGAACTCCTCCAGAAATTTTTCTTGATTTTTCTGCAGACAAGTCTTTCAGAGTGATAACAGAGGACACGAAGAAAGCCCAGTGCTTCACAGCACCACAATCACAAAAAGACCTGTTCATTCTGCATCTGATATGTGCTTCCTGCCTCTCTGTCATCATGATTCAGCATGGTGACATGCTGAAAGATCATTAAGGTGGAAACAATGCCGAGCAGTGTTAGGATGATGTGACCTGCTGCGATTATTTTGTGTGTACCTGATTTATTGCACATCATATTTTCTCTTTCCTTGTCTTTCAGCTGCCAGGCACGTAGTTCATACTTCTGCCAGTGCCTGGTCTTGTACTTGGAAAAGAGAACAGGGATGCCCTGGGGTGTAGGCAAGGACAGTTTGCCCTCTGCCCCTTGGTTTGGGAAACTTGAGAATACCTCAGCTCATGCCTTGTGCTATTTAGTGAGTTACAAAGTCTCCACCTTTTTTCTTTATTTTTCTGATTACCTATGAACAGTTACCCAGAGCTCAAGAGAGGAACTCAAGAAGTGTTCCTTAAAACTATGAAGACAAATTTGTTAAAAACCTGGACATTTTATCTTTGGGTGAAGATGCAGTTTGTTTTCCCTTTTCTCCAGATGACTAGCACAATTTCTGATGCCCCTAAACTCTTTTTCTTATGGAGGCAGTTGTACAAGTAGGGAGATTCCAAGAAAATGGTGAACTTAAAAGATCTGCTGCTATGAAAGGAGAGACCTGTCTTAGTAATTTAAGAGAGGAAGGAAATTATAATAGTGAAGTTTAGAGCTGATAAGAATGACTAGGTGGTATTCCTCAATAACACTTAGCGGTTTGATTTTTGTTCTTTCTTTTTTTGATGAGGCAGTTTCTTGAGAAGAATGGGGACAAGCTTCATTTTGTTTGTTTTTCAAGTGAACAATGGTGCCCTCCCTCTTTTCTTGAACAACGGGGTTACAATATTATAGCTCATATTTTGTTAAAACTGTCAAAGTGGCACATCTGGCTCAAAGAGATCACCTTTGCCAGGGCTGGCTACAGATGCACACAGACAAAAGCACAGTGAGCCTGAAGCCCAAAGAGCCACTGCAATCCAGGTGGCTTAGTACTGTGTTTTCTGTCACTAGCCATTCTTCCTCCTGCCAGGACAGTGCCTGTGTTCCCGTGCCCCCCTCTGATGCATAACACAATCCAGTGTCCTGTTGCTCTCCTGCCATTGCATCCTTCAGTGTCTGTCCCATCCCAAGGGTTTTGTGATGTCTGTTCTTGCATTTCCATTCTTCTCAAAGACACAGTGCCCTTACTCTGTGCCTTTCTGTTTGCTTTCAGTGGTCCTCTTGTGTCCTTCTTCAACGCTTTCTGCAGTTGTGGTTCACTTAAGACACAGTGTTGAGTTGCTGCCACCAGAAGGGGTGGTTCTGATCCATCCAGAGCCTTTCTCCTTGGCATCACTCTTGTCAAGCCCTTTAGTGAGTCAGTTCAAGAGAGTAGTTTTCTGTTGGATTAACAAGTTGGATCAGCTTACCAAGTGGTTTGATGTGGTGTAAGAGAGGGTGTGGACCAGCAGGGCCAGGAGTCTGGGAGGGAAAAGCAGGACCACCCAAGTCAGAACAGTAAACTGACTCGGTCATGTCACGTAACTTCACTCTTATTTACTTCACATTATGTAAGTCGACCCATTTCTACTTTCTCTTTTCTCTGATTGAAGAGAAACTTTTTATTTTGAAACTGTTGAGGGAATCAGCAGATCCAAAGTGCAGAGTATTTTGTACCAAGACAGGATAATGGCTAGCATCACCTGATACTGCTATCTGAGGATGCAAGGAGAGGTGTTTGAGGCTATTGATGGTGCAAACAGCATACGAGGGACTCCAATTTTGTAAGTTTTTGTTTGTTTCTTTGTTTTTATTTTCAAGTTTTAGTAGTTGAAATGTTCTGGCTGTTGATGATAATATTGATATTTTAGAACTCAACTGATATGGTATTAAAATTTGTGATATTGATGGACACTCGTTATGATGGTGTTCTCTGTCTTATTCTTCCTATGCTAAGAAGCACAACCCTCTGTGCAAATGCTCTTTGACTAATACCAGAGTGAGGTATTTCATCATGTTTTAAAGCACAAGCAACTTATCATCCCAAGCAACTTATACCAAGGACAGATAATTAACCAGGAATGCTAGTAGTGGATATACAATAATTTAAATTCCCATATTACGAAAATTGTTTTAAACTGACACTATTCATTTTATTTCTTTCCGTGGGCATTCAGATGGCACAATGCTGTTCATGAATCCACTGAAACATAATGTTGGAATTGTACATTTGAGGGCTTTTACAAAGCAGTGGTGAAATATTAAGTCCTGGAAAATTAAGCTTACAAGGATTTTGTGCAAGTGCACAGCTAAATTTGTATTATTGACATCCTTGTTTTGTGTTCAGAGTGATAGTATGTGCTACAGAGCTGTAATTAGTGCTGGGTTGTGATTGAGTCTTGCTATCATCCTGCACCAGCTTGTCACTGTTTGAGTCACCTGAACCTGTTCCTTGCTCATCCAGTCAGCTAATTAGTGACTTGGTGAAAAGGTGGCATTTTATTGGTATTAAAAGAAATGGCCTTTCATTTTTATGCAGAAGCAAAAACAGGCCAAGAAGCAACTTTCTCCTTCTTCATCCACTTACAGTGCAAGGGAAGATGATAACGTTTATCTTGTCAGGAGGTGGATTTCACTTTTTTTCCTTTCCTGTTGCATTAGGATTATATTTTCTCCCTGGAATTACTCTCTTTTTTGTTGTTGTTTTGGGTGTATATTGTTGTTTGTTCATTTGTTTGTATCGGGGTGTATGTGTCTACCCTCAGATTGTTGTTAATGCTGGGACCATGGTTAGGAATTTTCATTAAAAAGCAGATTCCTAAAAAGTATTTCTCCTTTAGTTTAGAGCTTCCTCCCTGTGTGATTGACTTCTGACTCAAGGGGATGGGCAGAAAGTAGATGAATATTCTTTCCTCATCTATGTACCAAATTGTTCAAATGGTTGTTAAAATTTGGGTAGGAGGCAACACTCCTCCCTTTGTGCAAACACATCCTCCAATAAAAGCCATGTGCTGTGGGCAGAAGTAGTCAAAGACTTGCTGCCTTTTCCTATTTTTTCATAAACAGCAACTTATCCATTTCAGAGGCTGAACATGGCTAGCTCATATATGTGCACAGACTGTGTTTGTGGATTTGCCTCCCTGTGAACCCAGCCTGACTCCTACCTTATTTTAGCTACAGCTACAGCCATTTAGCCACTATTTTAAAGCATATTCTGTATTTAACTTGTGACATGAGTAAAATAAATATTGAATCATATCTTTGTGGAGCAACACACAGCAGTGAATTTGTTAATGGAACCTTATTTTTGATTTAAAAATATCAGCCTCAATCTTTTAAGGAAAAACCACAGCACAAAGCTAAAAACAGGTTTTCTTCTCTGTTATCTTAAGATAGCTGTGAATCACAGACCTAGGACAAAAATAAATTGAGAATAGGGATCCATGGTAGAGAATCTGCCCCAAGCATGTCAGGAAGAAAAATTTTCAGAAGTTCATACATTCCAGTAATGTATGAACAAGCACATGCCTGGTGCACTACCTACTGTACTGTAAAGGTTTAGGGATTGTTGCATGCTGGGCAAAGCTCTAAAGCAAGGTGGAAGCTTGTTTCCCTTTGTAAGCCTTTAGAGCAGCTAGATGTGAGCTCTTCCATAAAACTCTCTGGAAACTTTCATCTAGCCTCAGTGCTCTATAAATAGAGGAGGTCTTCATCCCTGAGGAGGTTTTGCGATGTCGTGTGGGGGAGTGCTGAGCTCTGATGGAGGCAGAGGAAGCAGAGTTGTGGAGCAGTGTGGTGGAACCAGGAAGGGGAACAGGATCTCCTTCATTGTGAGATGAGGTGTGAGGACAGGTCGAGAAAAGAATAATTAAGATATAAGGCTCTTCCCAAAAATGTGCAGAGGGAGAAATTCTCTTAGATGCTATACAGAAACTACTGCCAGCAATGTGGAAAATGAAGCCACAGTGACTGTCAGCTGCAAATGACAAAAAAAGATACCTGCCTCAATCAGTCAAGAAACACTCCTGAAGAGGGGATCTTTCCCTCCCACCACAAATGGAGACATGGTTTCACTGGGACCAGTGAATACAGCAATACATGCTGTAAGAAATTATGTTCTTTAGCATGTACAAATTATTCAATTTTTCTGATGGACTGTCATGAGTATGGTAATATATGACAGAGTAATCACAAACATAATTCTGGACTAAGTCCCAGGGGCAAAACACTTGGAATTTTCTTTCTGAAAATTATGTAAATATAGAAGGAAACCAGGTGACTGTTACAGAAACCAGAAGTGTCTGACCTGACACTCTCCCTTTTCATTAATGTAGGTTCCTTGATTGTGATGGCAGAATTAAAAGCACCGTCTTCCAAAATTTAGCTACACTGTATTTTCCAGGATTTAGCTACAATTTAAATATGGGGAGAGTTGTGTTTGGTTAAAGTTTCATATATTATTTTCAAAATAAATAACTTTTAAAAATGGGATTGAAAAAGGAAAATTTCACTCTGACTTCTGACAGCTCAACCTCATGGCAATGTCAAAGTCTTGTATACTGTACATTTGAAAAAGGCATACTCCATTACTTGTTTGGTTACTTTTGGGGGAAAAAATCTGAAAATATAAAAAAGAGGCTTAATTTTGGCTAAGCTAAATAATTTAGAGTGAACAAGGCTGATTTTGGAGGCAATATTCTGTCTGTAGAAGAATGAAAAAATGCAAGCAAACTATTTTCCTGCTTACAGACTGCATATTGAATGCTGGTCTATAGATAAGTTATTGTTTGATCTCAAAGACCTTTGAAATGCAATCTTTAAATGTTTTTCTTCGTGCCAGCAGAGTTTCAGAGTTAAGAGAAACCTTTATTTTGTTGATGTAAAATCAATATGGAAATAATAATAATATAGGAAAACTGAGCTACTGCCCTACAAGGCTGTCGTTCCTCTGCCTTCCTGAAAGTATCATCCAGCTACAGTTTCTTTAAAAAGGCTTACAATTTCTTCATCTCTTTAAAGGTAAGGGAGATGTGTTTGCTGTGCCAGAGCAGTGCTTACTTCTTTCGGTGTGCTGAGGTTTTATAGTGGAATTTTAAGACCAGCCCTTAGATGGGCTAGAATGTACGATACAAAGTGCTAATTGCAAGGTAAATTACAAGGAGAAAAACCTCACAAAACCAAAACTGATGACAAATCACTTGGTCATGCTAAGTAATTGGGACAAAATGTACAAATGGGAGGGGATTTATAACAGTGTCATACATTAGCTCCCAAAAACTTCCCTTTACATTTTTATTCCACTGAGCAAAGTCATCCTCGCATACCCTAGTCTGCTGCAACTGAATTGTCTACTGCAATCTCAAAGGCCATAATGGAAGGAGTTTCTTCATGTAAACAAGCCTGTTCACACACACAAGAGAGAGAAGTAGTCACTCCAATGTTGGTGTAATCTCTCTGAGCAGCTTCTCAGACACCCTAAGGCTGTACTCTTGAAGTTGTGCACCCATAGCTGAGATGTGTACAGTGGTTTTAAGAATATTTTGTTAACAGTTTGCTAACTACTGAAATACATTGTTATTAATTGGTCTGGCTGCATACTGTATTGCTGTGAGAGTGAGAAAGAAGGGAGAGGCTAGAACTTGTTGTCAAGTGGTTTATTGACTATTAAACTCATAGCTAGAAAAAATGCAGCAGAAAATAACCTGATCTTTGTGTTACAACAGTGCACAGTCTCACCTTCTCCCTTCTTGCATCGCGTTTCCTATCTAGGTCACTGTGCAGTGCAAGGCTGTTGATTTACCAGATAATGTTTCCACACATTGCCCCAGACATGGTGATGACAGGCAGGTTTTCAGACTGTTTATGCAAATCTCTAGTGTCTTGAGCCTACTCCTGGCACAAATTTTGCTTTCCTTCTTGCTGGTGTGGTGCCTGGTATGGCTTGCCCAGCTTTATGGATGGCACTGGCTGTACTGACATCTAAACAGCTTTGTAGATAAAGCCATCTTGCTGTCAGCCTGTTAAACATAGATTCCATCACTACCCTGCAAGTGCTGTGTAATTAAATGTTCTGCTAGGCATACTTTGGCTTAATGAGTTTTATGAGTCATGGCGGCAAAGAGAGAGTCCCCAAAAACAAGAATGGGCACAAACACCCTCTTGATAATTATCTGACTTAGAGAGTAAGGTTCTTGTTGTACAGAGAAGTCAACACCAGGTCTCCCTGGATTCCTCATCAGAGAATCTCACACTGATGCCTGCTAAATTACTGGAGAAAGTGATTTTGCAGTTCTGAATTACATAAAACAGTAGTACAGGCACTTGCAAGAAAGTGGTTTGTTTGTGGCATCTTGATTTGAAAGTGCTTGAGAAGGAAGGAAGGAAGAGGTGAGAACTTGCAAATTCTGTGCTCTCATAAGCTCAACCCCAAACCCATCTGCACCACAGGACATGTATTACACCTAGGAGGAGAGCATTGCTAGGCCCCAGTAGTCAAGATCTGAGCATTTAAAGTATCACCAAAACCATGTCTCACTAGCTGCAAGCAACTAGGGGCATGAAAACTGCTGGTGTGAGAAGGCAGCTCAGCGGCATCATGCTCTTGTGTGCTGAGGCAGAGGGAATGCATGGCCAGGACCATCCACACCCCCTTCTTTCACACCCTGTTGTTCCAGGAGGGAGGGACTGTGCCCCTGGCAGCATGTGCAGTGTGATGTGGCTCTGCTTGATCCCAGCTGGACCTCAGTGGAACCTTCTTCTTGACTGCCAGTGGGCGGGAAGAGGCTGTCAAGGAGCACATAGGGATGAAAAAGTGTTGGGCACATCTGGAGTTCCTCTGACCAGACTCACCCTCTTGGTGTAGCTTGCACTGAACACAAGCCAAAGTCAGCTCCTGGGTGCATGGGGTGGACCAGCACGGAGGTGGCTGTCAGTGTAAACTCCAGGTCTGCTGGCTGAGGAGATTACCACTCACCCAGCTCCCGGGCACACACACACACACCCCGCCAGCTTTCCTTGACCTATTTACTAGCATTGAACTAGATACAGGCAGACCTTGTGTTTCAGCTGCTTGAGCTAGCACGGCTCACTTTGATTCCAGAGGACCAGCTGAAGCATACAAACAGTTTTGCTGACAAATCTGGGAGGGTAGTGGTGGTTTGGAGGAGAATGGCAACAGCCAGGGTGGGATTGGACAGGGGTACTGACATTTCAACAACAGCTGGAAGAAGACTTGAGTCTCCAGCCTGGCTGAGTCCTTATGGCTGTTTAAAGGCTGTGGTTGCAGACAGGCTATGACTGCACAAGCAGGACTTGAGTAGAGCTATTCCCTCCCTTCCTTTCCCCATGCTGCCCCAGGGGCTGCTGCAGCTGCCCCAGCAGCCTGCCTGCCCCTCCCGTGGCTCTCCTTATCTCTCCTTGTCACACCTGAGCCTGGTGTGCTCATGCAGGGCCTGCTCATGCTGAGCCAGTTCACGTCCAGTGCTTGCAGCAGCACACAGCACAAACGACAGGACTGTGCTGTTCCCCAGATGGGACAAGGATCAGCCTCTGCTGCACCCCCTCTGCTTAGCTTGTCCTTTCACCTTAAGCTCTTCATCTATCTGGGTCCTGTTGCAAATGCTGAACTAAACCCTTAATACCCCTGAGCAGGGATGGAGGGTTAAATCAGATGAAAGATTAGAGTATCTTAGCAGGATATATGCTTAAGTAAGGGTCCTGGGTGTGTAACTAAAGTCTAAAATGCTCCCAGGCAGCTGGCTACACCCCTGGTGGTGCCAAGACTTGCTAATCAGCTGCCTGTGTGAGCTGCTGGTCCCTGTTCAGTCCTATCTGCTGCTCTCTGTTCAAGACCAGGACACCAACTTTGTTTGGTGAGCATTATAACCCATGGGCAAGAGAAGGTGGCACATGAAATACTTTGCAAAACCCTGCAAACCTGAGACAGATGTCTGACCTGCAGAGTGTATTCACACAGCCTGTTCCTCCAGACACAGACAGTTTCTTGCTTCTCGCCTTTTCAGTCCTCCAGGCACTTTTTGAGGTAGCCACCAAAGCACATGTTCGAGTGCTGGCAGAAGAGAGAAGCCTGTGCAAGCAGGAAACATGGTCTGTATATGAGAAGCATGGGAGGTCTGGCATACAGCACCTTCAGTTTGTACATCCCAGAAAAAATGAAAAAATAGTAAATAAAGCTGACTGCTTGTTTTGGCTCTGGTGATTGGAGGTTGAAACTAGGTAGTGTGAATTAGTATAATTTAATTTTCATCACTGTCTTTTATAAGCTTTAAAGTTCTGCATCTCATGACTTACAATCTTTATGGGCTTCATTTTTGATCTCTTTTTAGATCTTGGTGTATCCATGCTATTTTTAGTCTTGCAGACTATTTTTGGGTAATAGCTACAAGATAGAGTTTTTTTTTTTTAGCCAGCCTGGTAGCCCAAACTGTGCCAGACTCTCCTTCTTTTATACCCTGATTGCTGCAACATCCTTTCTCTGGTTGTGAGACACACACTCATCGACCCTGCAGCTGCATACACATTCACAGGGCTGCTACAAAAGTTGTTTTGCTTGCTGTTTTGTCACCCTTTCCCACTGATTTCCTTACCTCAGTAAGAGAAGAATTCAACTCAACTTATACAAGTCCATTTATATTGTGGCTGATGGTGTTTCTCTGTACGTGCAGATGGGCTTCTTTGCTGTGTGCAGTGGGTGGAGTGACGTTGCTCTGTGTGCCATACATGGGGAAATATTGTAAAGCTGCTCTCTACAAGCACAGATTGAGTTTCACTGATTTTAAACCATCAAACACACCTGCTTATATTTAAGAACCTTCCAAGCCTATCTCCATTCTTTCCAGAACAAAATACAAGGTAAAATCCCACCTTTAAGGTGATGCTGTATTTCCCCATGTTTAGATTTTTACATCTGCAACTTTGCTCTCTTTCTCATGCTCCCTTTCACTTCCAGGAGATACCCCAAAGAACATCTGCTTCCCAGAAGTTCCTTAGATGAGCTGCAGTTAAACTGGCAATGGCAAATCTGTGGGTGTCCCACTGCCCCTTGGGCTGGCCAGGCAGTGATACTGCAGGGCTACTGCACATAAGTGGGGATGACATAAAGTGGTTTCACATCCTGCTCAAGTTCTTTGTTTGCTGCAAACAAGATTAACTTGGATCTTAGAAATGAAAATAGACATATACAGGCGATAAGTTCATGCAGATGTTTATAGAGATTGCTTAGGAAATAAAGATCCCAACCATGATATAAATAATGAAAGAAAATAATCTTGATTCTTTTGGTGAATTCTGTTCTCTTACTATCACACAGAATTTATCTTGCAGGCTATTGTAGGTCATCAATCATTTTTGTTTTAAGATAGTAGTTTCTTTCTTCCCCAACCATATCCTAATATTTGCATTATACAAAAGAAAATAGTTTAGACATTTTAGCTTGTCTATGCTAGAAAAGGGTACTGTTACAACAATGCAGAAGTAATCATTCACACGTATTGTGCAGACAGCTAAAGACATAATAGAACAGCAACTCCCAAGTAAAAACTGGAAGAAATGAAGTGGTATAAGTCACCTTTCTATCATACAAGGAAGGGATTTTGCCAGCATAAACGAGTTTGGTTACAAAACCCCAGAGTTCTTACTGCAATTATTATACTAGGAAAACTTGTAGATCCAGACTGCCTACAAAAACATGTCTGCAGCAGCCACCACTATCCCAAGGACTTGTTACACTGAACTCAATCCAATTGTAACTCTTGATTTCACTGAAAGTTATTCCAAGAATTACTTTCTCCCACTGGACTGGATTCCCTTTCGTAACAGCGGCATAAAATGCTCTTCTAGTACAATCACATATTCCAGGAAAGATGTAAAAGCAAATTTTTTTTTATGGTGAGGGGAGGGAGCGTGCTGTGAAGATGAATCATTTCTGTATTGGAATTCTTCCACTCCAGTAAATATCCAACCTCCCACCAGCAGCAAGATACTGCTCTCCTTATTTTGCCAGCTTGTGAGATTTTTACAGCTCCAGGTGGCCTCTTTTTCCCTCCTAGATAGCGCAACTCAGCCTCACAGCCAACACAACAGCTAACCAGAACTTTTTTTAGCTTGATAAATATATCTGTGTGAAGGCATTGTGTGGCGTGTGTGAATCCAAGTGGAGCGAAGGTGCGCGCTGGGCAGCACGCAGCCCGGCGCCGAGGCAGCTCTGCGCCAGGCAGGAGGAACTCTGTCCCTCCCAGCACATAAGCAGGGGGAGCTTTCAGCACCCCCTGCACAGCCATGTAAATCCCTCTCAGCTACATGATTTCCCAGCCCCACGTTTTAGTTTCCACCCAGTGCTCAGGTGCCTTGTGCTGGGCACGCTGGGTTACCTGGAAATGAATGGCTTGGGCACCTGGCCCCATACTCAGCCTGTGCTCTCCCTTATCTAGGCTCTCCTATCTGCTCTGCTATGTTTTGGCTTTTCTAAGCCTGACAGAAATAAAAGCACCATCTTTCCTCCACCAGGTGAAATGAAGCTGTTTCTGGGCTTTGAGGCAGCAAGACATGAGGAATGATCACTTAAGTTGGCTGTCACTGGTGGCAAAATAAGCCAATAAGGTGGAATGGTGGTGGCTGTCCTAGGTATTTTAGAGCAGAGCTTGGGAAGCTGGAATGTGAGGATACAAAGTACTGCCTGGCTCCCACCTTTGCTATTTCCTCCTCCTGTGATGTTGTTATGACAGCATACCCAGCTCTCCAAGATCTTCTGTCAGCTCCCTGTAATAGCTTGACCATTTCTCTGTTCTCTTGAGGGGTAAGAGCCAGTCCCACCTGACCTTTTGTCCTTGGCAAAAGTCAACTTCGCCAGTTCAGCTGGGGAGCCAAGAGAAATGGCTTTGGCCAGTCAGACCCAACCAGGTGCCCTGAAGTGCAACATTCCCTGGGTCTGCTCTACCAAGCACCATACAAGGGGTTGGTACCCTGTTTTGGTACCCATGTTTTGGTACCTTCACTTATGATCAACACAGACCTGTTTCATTTTATATTGCAGCAGTCTAGGAAAGTGAAGATAGTTAGTGACTGGACCTTATCTTAAAACTCATTTAATTCAGGCCTTTGCACTGCTCAGTCAGCAGTTTTGCATGCAGCCAAGTGATGCTCAGACACCATAGGTGATATGGCCTGCCTATGCAGTTTCATGTGGTTCTAGCTTTGACTGTTTCTGCTTATGTTTGGGATGCTTTTTAGAGATGGTACTTCATTACCAGGGTGTGTGTAGCTCTATAGGATCAATGGTGAGGAAAGCCTGTTTCACAGGCTGGCTTCTAGCAGGTGTTCACATGCAGTCAGCTCAGACCTGACTTGGCACTGAATGTGACTCAGAGTGTGTCCCTCACTGCACTGGGCAGGGTGTAGGCATGTGCATCTGGGCTAAGCAGGTGCAAACCACTGTGTCCTGGGGTTTCCTGGCCATTCAGATGTGCAAGTGGCCCTCCTCAGGCACCAGGGGATGTGTCACCCTGAAGAATCATGCCTTGGACTTCCTTTCACTCCTCTGCTTGGGTAAGGTTAGTTTGCTTTAACACATCAGGTTGAAAACTAAATGGTTTAAGAGTTGCTTCACATGCAGCTCAGCTGTCACAGCTCAGCAGTAGCTGCCTCCAGGGGAAGAGGAGAGTGGGAAGTGAAGCACAGACACCCTACAGCTGTAGGACTCTACCTGTGCAGCTCTGCCTTTGGCTGGTTTTGTAAAACAGTGCAAAGTTTGTGCATTTCAGTATCTGCCCTGTTCATATATTCCTGGTTTCTTAAAAGCCTGCCGGTTATTCTCCTTCATCTGTTGCATGCAACTGCAGTCATCCTAATTTGGTATTTGGAAAAATCTTGTCATTCAAATTACACTAGCAGAAGGTGAAAGTAAGCAAGAAGGAAACAAGGACAACTGCATATATTCCGTGTGGGTAGATTACTTGTTCTTTTCCTGTGGAACAACTGTGAATGTTTTTCTTACTTAAAAAAAAAAAAGAAAAAAAGGCAAAAAAACCCCCAAGCATCAACCAAGCCCCGACCTCTGGCTAATTACCAGCTTCAGCTACACCAGACATACCCAGCTATATGCACGTAGCTGAATGATGCCCCCCCAGAGCAGGGCACATTCCAGGGACTTGGCTCTTTGGGATTAACTGTCTCTTTCATCAGCTTGGCTTGGACTACTGTTGCTGTTGATCCTGCAATGCAAATCTTCCTGAGAAAGACTCTCAGGCTATTGATTACAAAACACTGCAATTTTGACAACCCCCAAGAGGATCCAACCCTTGGTGTTTTGGGCTGTTGTTACCGGAGATAGGAACTGTGTTATTGATCACATGAGAACATGCATGCTTTGCACTACGCAATGTTGAATATCTAGTGAAGCAAGATGAAAATTATCATTTATGTCACTTGGGGGAAAGGGCTCTTCCAGAACGTGGGTGGGTGTACTTTATCTAACATCCTATCTAACATTAGTGGCTGAGAGCAGCAAGCAGGAGAATTACAACACTTCTGCTTGTGAAACATCATGCGAGAAGCAGAAGGGTGTGGATTTGTCCACACCTCATTTTAGGTGTCTATATGAAGTACCAATGTCAGGAGCAAAGTTGTCCTGGGCACTTCCTCAAAGAGAGACATGGAGGGGTAAATTGCTTTCTGCAGGCACCTCCTTCTTTCTTGACCACAGAAGACCACAGAGAACTGCTCTGCTCAGCTCCTCACTCCTCACCACCTCCCCACTTCACTTGCCTAAAGGGAAGATACTGGTATTTGTTTGAGGCCTCTCTTAAGGAAGGGAAGAGGGAAATGCTAAATGATTGCCTCAGGATTCCTCTGGCAGGTGGACAGCCACAGCCAGCAGTAGTCAGCATGTACAGCAGATCCTCTTATCTCCTGCCTGAAGATGTAGTCAGAGGAAGGTTGTGCTGGGACAGTCCCCATGAGGTAAGAACCTCCTGTGATGCCAACTCTGAAGCTCTGCTGATTTACAGTAGGATGAAAATAGCCCTCAGAGGTTTCACACTAATGAAAGGTTGGCCAGACTGGGACATCAGGGCCAACATACAAAGGAGTGGGCGAAATAGCCACTTTTCTGTCTATGTGTGGGAGCTCTGCTCTAAGATAGACTGCTGAACCATTTATTGTGACTTTTGTCTGTCCCATCTGCATAGGAACAGGCGTACCTCTGAATGCTATCATCATTAGAGTAGGTACTGGGCAGTTTGGAGAAGCCTCGGGCCCAGACCAGGATTGTACTGTACTGTAGTAACAGAAATTTAAAACAAACCTGTCCCATATTCTGTGCCTTCCACAAGCTTGCTCACAGTGTGTTCCCTGTTAATGCTTTCTGTGACAACTGGCACAATCCCCTTCTCAAAACCCAGAGGACCCCTAGGTAGAGCTGAAAGTCACATGAGCTGGAACTATGGGCAAGTTCTGTGCACTTTCTTGATGCCAGCATGTGCAAAGGAAACATCAGCGTTAACCTTCCCAGCACACCCTGCTTTCCTGGGGTGCAGGGGACACCCTGCAGGTATCCACTACTTCATTTGGCTGCAGAAAGCCCCTGCCAGCAAGGAGGGAGAGCAGAGGTGGAGTGGCTTCAAGCAGTATTTGGAAAAGTTCCAGTTCTTACAAGGCCAGTACAATGCTGAATAAAAAAGGTGGGTGGTTTAGTAAACCTGGCATGGCCAGCAATGACAAAGTGACAAAGGGCATTTTCCTTGTGGTCAGCCTCAAGGTTGGGAAGGAGGGGCAGGTGCAGCTGCATGTCAGAGCAGGTGGTGAAAGTGTGCATTGCTGTGATCACACGGAAAGCCAGTCCCCAAGAGATGATCAATGGCTTTGGTGGGGGGGGGAGGTCTAAGGTCCTCCAGTTGACGGAGCTTACAGTCCTATTGCCTGACCCTCACTCTCCTCTGCCCCTTCTTCCAAGAAGGAGGTTTTGAAGTCCAAAAACATGAAACAGCACTTCTGTGTTGTTCTTTAGCACCTGACTGTCCGCCATAGTTAACACACTGTTTTTAAAGTAGTTTGGTCCAGAAAAGATAACATTAAACCTTTCAAAATACACATTTCTATGTCCCTATGTCTATGTTATAGCTACAGTCCCTATGGATCTGCTGTAGCTATAACATGGATGATCAACAGCAGCTGCGTGCCTCCCCTTCCTTCTCTCCCCAGGAGCCTGTGTGCCCCTCTCTTTCAACTGCAGTAGTGTGTGTTTTGGACAGAGCAGGTGCTGGCTCAGGCAGGTCCCCACAGACACTTGTGGTGCCACAGCCAAGAGCAGGGCACGCTGCAGTGCTGGGGCAGGGGCAGAAGCACTGCACAGGGGCTCGGTAACCTGCCTGCCTCACAGCCTGCTCGTTTCCTGTCGCTGTGTTGGAGGAAGCACCTGGGCTGGAGAAATGAGCTGTTTAACTGCTGCCAAAGATAAAAATGAAGAACGCCTCTGGAAAACTGGCAGCTGGAGAAATAGAAGAGGATTTTTTATTTTGAACAGCACTGTGAGAAAAGGGAGTGACCTTCCCTGAGGGCTGGGAGACAGAGGTTCAAAGATTTGCCTCTCAAGTCTGTGCAACCAGTGAAACGCCTGCTTGTGTAAGACCAGAGTTGAGGAACACCTTCCTGGGACACCACCAGCAACTGCTGTGAGGACAGGAGCAGGAACAGAGATGGATTTCTTGGAGTACTGCCTAGGTCACTGCAGGCAGCCATGTAGTAGAGATTCTTTGGAAATGAAAGAGATCTCATAATGAAAGCAGCAACATTTGCTGCTGTCTTCCTCTGTGGGTAGCCTTTTTGGTCATGCCTCTGGTAACTAGGAACTTTGCTCTCACCTGGTCCGTTGATGACCAGCTTACAGTCAAATATTTTTGAGTCAGATTGTCCTTCAGGTTGAACAGTTTTACGTTTTCCTTCCTGTTCCCCCACACTGTTTATAGTGAGAAATCATAAGCTCTCTCATCCTTTGCTTTGCTGAAGTTCATCCAATGTCTTATAGAACAGGCTGTTTATTCTCTGTAATGTTCCTGGATATGTCTTCACAGCACCTGTTCCAGTTTGAGAGCTTTCTGAAAATAGATCTAACTGGAATAGTATACAATATTCCAGATGAAGTTTCTCTAGTGTCTTTTCCACAATGCTATTAGAATAATTTTTACTGCTTTTCTGTCTGATTTTTACTATATCATTTGACTCTATTTGTATAAGTTCATCTCTGAGAGATTTCTGCCTGTGATATCCGTAACTTTTTGAGTACCAGCAACACCCTCCAGCTGTCTACTGTTGACAGATTTCATCACAGATCAGTCATGTTTCACAACACCCCTAGATTTTTTTTTTTGTTTGTTTGGTTGTTGTTGTTGTTGTTTGGTTTTTAAAAAATATCTGAACTGTCACTAAAAAAATATTGAAAGTCCTAAGACTGGTACTTGTGGAACCCCCTCGTCCCAGCATAGCACCTGTCCAACACAACTTGTATTCTTCCCTTAAGGCTGTTCCTCGCTGCTTTACAATTTGCTGACTAATCTTCATCTTCTCCAGTTTGCCTTTTAATCACCAAAGTTGTGGCACTGAATCAAATGCTTTCCTGAAGTCCAGTAGTTGAGACAGACTATGGTACCTCTGCCTAAAGAGGGATTAAGTTAATCACATCTCAGAAAGGTAAGTGCTTAGTTTGGCATGATGTTGTTTTAAAAGACTCATCTTGCACCTTATCCTGTTTCCCAGCTACTCATTATATACAATTTGTAGTTATTCATTCTCTAAATTTGTTCTAAAGCTCTTGATGTGCAGCTGGTGGATAATCTGGTGAGGACATGCTTTATACACTTTCTTGTAAATCAGATGCTGGATTATTGTGTGGCAGATTTAATATGTTGTATCTACTTGTGCTTTCATCAACTTTTAACATCGTCTGGTTTTAACTCTTATTAGTCAGGTGAGTGCTTGCTCATGAAGGTGTAGGCAGATTCCCTGACCTTATTTGGGACTGTCCATACAGGCTTCATGTGTTTTCTTGCATTTTATGTTTTTGTTCTCGGGTTGTGCACTGTGTGAATGCTTTGTACCTTCAGGCTCTTGGGAGAAAGGGTTGTAAAATTTGTAAAGAGTTGCTTGGCTGACTGTAGAATGTAAAATTAGTGTTTGAAAAGGGAGAGCAAAACAGCCAGGGTAAATGCAGTTTCTCCTTGGAGTCACTCAAGTTTTTTGACAGCTGCAGTGTTGCAGGAGCAACTCAATGTCATGGGAACACGGGAATTTGTTTTCATCAGAGAGTTGCTTTCCCTGCCAAGCTGGCAGCAGCTATAGATGAAGCCTTAACAGGGAGACACTTTCATACTGCCTGTGCTAGGAGGGGAGTTCTCCATGAATGACTAAGTGACAGAATAGTGACCTTCACCTTCTGATCTTCTTCCATCTTCTCACTGCCTTTGTTGTGTTTTGAGGTTTGTTTTTTATTTTTTAAATTTTCTTACCAAGATGCTGGATGGCAGTGAACAGTGATGCCTACGGATTTGTACATTGCAAGGGCAGAATTCAAAAGGTGAGAAAAACAAGTATTGTGTAATGTTCAGTTTTCCAGCTCAACAAAGATAAGGTTTCCTTCAAACCTCAAGCTGTTTCCTACAACCATTCTGAGGATCATCCCCATAGCCTACTCTGAGGTGTGGGATATTCTAGAAGAAGTTAGTTTTTAGCTTTGATCCTGAATCTAGCCTCTGTCATTTATGGGCCAAACATCTCAGTGAGTAAGGTGATTCACTGTGTTTTGTCCACCACAGGGAGGGGAGAGAGATTCCTTGAGGTTAATCGTGTAACTTAACAACCTTAGAGGGACACAGCCCAAGATAAGAGTTAGAGGGAACTCTGATGGCCAGCCCAGTGATAGTGTTTGTTTTTGTAAGTGTTGGAGGGTGTGTTCCCCAGACATGTGAAGAAACAGCAAAGAAAATATCTGTTTGCAAGGGTGAAAGGGAGGTCAGTGAGATGAGCATTACAATTATTTGCTAGTATGGGCCTCCTCAATGTTCTCTCTATACAGCAGGACATAGGCACTAATAAGCTGGAAAAAGATAGCCACAACCCTGTGGATTTAGAAATACACTGAAACACTCTCTGCTTTTTAAATTCTGTTTCAAAATTCTTGCAAACAGACTACAATTTCTCTGCCATGGATATTTCTGCGATGGTCAAGGCACAGTAATTCTTGTTTAGAGGTGTGCTGTCTACTTGTACTTGAGATATTTCTGTGATATATCTGGTTTAATCTACTTCTCATGCTGCCGGGTACATAAGGCAGATGTCTGTCATCACCAACCAGTTTTGTCCCAGAGCAGTCCCCAGAAGATGTTCAAGCTGCTGACTTGCCATGTTGCTGCTTTAGTCATTACTGGGTTTCCTCCTATTCCTCAGGGTCACCGTCTCTTCTTTCCTCTTCATGTTGAAACAGAGCTTGTTGAAGGACCTGGTTATCAGGCACTCTCAAAACATGGCCAAGGTCAGTCTGTTTTCTCCACTGTACTGTTTGTACAGCTGTGGGTAATCATGCAGGCTCTGAAATCTCAGCATTCCTTTGGCTCTCTGGCTGCTTTATGATCACTGTCCCCCCGCAGGCATCTGTGTTGAAGCACTTTGATTTCTGGGGAGTAGACATGTTCTTCCAAGACTTCAGCTTGTACAGGTGTATGTGTAATGTATATTTAATAAGAGTGGCTCAAAAGGGCTTACAGGGAGGCTTAGAATTCATACTGATGACTTCCATATGGGATGTATTCTTGTCATGGGAACAAAGTATTTCACCCATTTTGATATCATATTCTTGGACCAGTGAGTAGAGATATGCATGTCATCTATAGGTATCTTCATAAGACCTGTGCTCCAAGCTTACCCTAATTTGTTCATTACCCTTACATAGCCTGTGATAAACTTAGAAACCACTAATACAGGTATTTTAAAGTTATTAGGATTAATGTTTTAGTTATGACAGTTTTCTAAACAAATATTGATTCTCTGGGATTTGTTGGAATAGGTGGATTTTCCTGGAGGACAGAAAACAAAACTTCATGCTGACTTTTTAAAAGTGATTTTTAAAATATAAATGCAAATAAAACCTTTATTGCTTTTCACTCTGTGACTGAACTATAAAATGTTCAGTCTGTAATGAGCACAGTTTTAATGTAATTTCAGTTTTCCAGGTCAGATCTGATCATACAGCATAGCACTCAGGAATAGCTGGGCCTGAATTTTGGAGACACCAGCACAAGTAAAAGCCTGTGACCAAGTCACAGCTTTGGCATATGTATGAAAGTTTCTGTGAGATTTTCAGCCCTCAGTGTCTTCAAGGTCATCAACCATGCCACAAAATGACATTGTTAGACTACCTCTTCTCCAGCTCATTTTGAATGGACAAAGGTCTGTAACACAAGTGTACTTCCTCTACTCATATGGAATTCTTTGTTTTGATGCAGCTGTGTCAAAACCCTCCCCTGAGACCAAGCATAAAAATTCTGGTTTCTGTGCCTGGACCAACACAGATTTACCTTTCTACAGAGTATAAGAAGACTCACAAGCCCCCTGTGGCACAGGGGCAGCAGACAAACCTATTAGTATGATTCCAAAACATTATTCCATAGTACCTGGGTATAGAAAGGCAGAATTAACTCTGTGTTAGCATTTAAACAACCAGGTGAAACCTGTCAGTACTGGTCACTGTGACCACTTGAGCAGAAGAGACTTGGATGAAAGCAGCCGCTAGGTGTGGGAAGGTAAAAAGCTATGTAGGAAAGTAGATGGAAAACCACCAAACTGAAGCAAAGTCTTTTTCAATACAAGTCTGTAACTGGCACCCCCTGTTCTTGACCCCTCATAATATGGCTAGCTTAACCAGTGCCAGTTCAAAAGGCAAATGGTCATTCTTTGTGACCAAACTGGTCATATTTCAGTCTCCTTTCCCTTCCTCATCAGGTCTGGAAGGTCCCATGCACCAGACAGAATTCTTCTCCCCATTCCCTATCAGCCTCAAGGTCCCTGGGCTCCCTTCCTTACCAGCCCTGAAGGCACCCAGGCTGTGATGACACCATCACAAAACAGGGAGGTGTGGCAGAACACAGAGCACTGTCTATAAAGTCAAGCAGTTATGAGACCAAAGTGGGACTTGGACCACAATTGCCACTGGACAGCAAACCCCATGACCTGCTAGTGGTCAGGGATACTCCCACCATCATCTGCTTCCCATAAGTTCTGAGTGATTAATATTTTTCCACAAGTTTTTATTCTATATTATGATTATTATATTGATACCTCAAGCCAAGTATTAAGATTTAACCCATTCTGCAGAGCATCCAGGTGATTAGGAACTGTAAGCCAACCTGTGATACAAATTTTGTGCTAAGCTACCTAGAAAATTATGATATGCTGATTCTAATTACAAAAATCATGTTCTATTCTGGTCACAGAATTGTATGCTATGCCAGTCATAAAATTCTATTTAAGAAACTAAAGCTTTAATTCTAATTACAACTTTTTGTCATCATCCTTCCACCTCATAGTGTGGGGTAGGTGTTTCTTTGGGTGACAAAACAGCTTTCGTGTAAAATCTTTTCTGGCCCAGCTGGGAAGAA
Source organism: Passer montanus (assembly GCF_014805655.1). Classification (NCBI taxonomy): domain Eukaryota; kingdom Metazoa; phylum Chordata; class Aves; order Passeriformes; family Passeridae; genus Passer; species Passer montanus. The sequence goes on from NW_024366591.1 coordinate 7,938,672, forward strand.
GCTGCATACAAATACCTGGTGCAGATGTAGCTATTTTTTCAGCAAGGCAGAAGATTTATTCTGGTGTAAGTATATCAAATAGCTCATTCTCCAGTATAATAAAAAGCAACAGATAGCTCTTCAGCTGTGCATTGTGGAAGGGTCTGCTAAGTGGAGTGGCCAACACATAAAAGAAAAGCAGTCTGATGAAGTCACAGAAGGTCCCTGAGACCAGCAGTACCAAGAGAACCTATGCTCAGGGGCACTTAATCTCCATTTCCCCCTACAAACACCATAGACTCTCCAAAGGCACCAGCTGCTAATGGTAGCATTACAAAAGCTGAAGGGTTTTGCACTGGAGCATGTAGGAGATGTTTAGTTTGATTCCTTATCCTGCAGAACAAGGGGAGCTTCTTGTTGGAGTTTGGAGTCTGTCACTGGGAGTGGTTAATGTGAGGTGTGCAGGATAGCTTATGCAGTGAAGGTTCCCCTAACCTGTCATTTCTTGTGTGGGTGTGTTTTGCCCTGGAGCAACCTTAACTGCTTTTTTAACAGAACGTTTTGGTGGGAATTGTTAGGAAAGCATTTCTCTAACTACCTGAGCCTTGCAGTGTTTTTTTGGCCCTACCTATACCGCAACATAAAATATTCTGTACATTGGGAATTCTCAAGACTTGATAGTCATCTCAAGGGCACCCAATTTAAAGGTAATTATTCCTGATTTACATAGGTGTGAATAAGGGCTTTCCATATATAATATAATATATTGCCTCTCTTAGATGTAGACACAAAGGCCATTCTCAGATTCCTTCTCATAGAGAGTTAAGTGCAGATGAATCAGATTATCTCCTTTGCCAAGAGCCATTACTTCCAAGCTGCAGCACTGGAGAGGACCAAGAGGCTGAAGGAGAATATGTAGTTGGCACTGCAGTGCAGGGGCAGAAGGGGCAGCCCTTTAGTTCCTGAGGGCTGTAGGAACTAAAAAGCATCTGAGATTCTTTAAGGTTCATATGGTTCAGATGAGAGACCTAGGCATGCATACCAAAACCTACAAAACAAACAAACAAACCCCCCCCCCCCAAAAAAAAAAAAACCAAAAAAAACCCCCCAAAAAAACCCAAAAAAACCCCCAAAAAACAAAACAAACAAACAAACAAACAAAAAAAACCCAAAAAAACCCCCCAAACCCCAAGCAAATCTGCTGTTATGTAATTGGATTTACCTTTTCTGATGAGAGCCATATCCTTGGGTTCCCTCACTTTTCTGACTCCCAAAGCTGAAGGAAACATTTTAGGTTTTCTTTGTTTGCAGCTCTTACTCCACCAGCATCTTTTTCAAAACTACAACACATTATAACTTTAGCTCTTACATTTTCTCTGTCCTGCCTCCATGCTGTGGCAGAAAAGCCCACATTTAACAATCTGGAGCAGCTAGAAATACAGAGGATTATATCATTTCAGTTAGACTTTGCAAGGGGCTCAGACACAGAGCAGAGCATGGGAGAGATGAAGAAGAAAGGTTAATTTCTGCATTTCATTTCTACTGCATTAAGGGTGTTGGTGTTGATGCAAAATAAAGATATTCTCACCTTGAATTCCTCCAAAGCAATTCTTTTATGTGGTTGCCTCAGTAGAATGAAATCTTTATTAAATAGCCAGCACACCCACCCAGACATAAGCCAGGCACTAACTGTTCATGTTTAGAAACAAACTTTCCCCATGGGTACATTATTCACAGCCGGTCACTTGCCAGTTTTCCCTTGGAAGATATAAACTAAACATTAGGAGTAAAGACGATGCATAGTTTGGTCTCTCTCTGGTCTCTCTCTCTCTTTTTTTTTTTTTTTCCCCAGATGGATGTTGCAGCAAATCTGTGGGTTCTCTCTGTCCTTTTTTCCACTCACTTGTTTACAAGTCAGCTAAATCAATGGTGCATTCCTAAAGTCTTCCTGCTGATCCACTCAAAGGCTGCACCATGGTGTATTAACACTTGCATCCTGAAATCTCAAATTCTACCAGCAGTAAAATATTCACAACTTTCAAACCTTATTCCAGGAAATGAGGAAATCATCCTCCTGATCCATCCTGCCACTGCTATGGGCATCTCTGTTGCCTGAGAAACATAACAGGTTGTTATAACAGCTAGAGACCAGCTGACCTCCCTCTTCCCTTCGTCAACCAGCTGCGAAACTCCTCGGTCATGGAACACTCTCAAATTGAACATCTGACCCCCGTTTATGCAATTCCCCTGTGACTGTTTCATAAGCTTTTTGTCACTTCACTTCACTCAATTGTTTGTGGAAAGCTTTCACAGTTACCCTGGCTAATGGGAACATTTCGGTGTGACAGCTTGCCCTGTGGCTAAGCCCTCCATCTCCAAGGCAACCTCACAATCTTGCTCTAAGAGCACTGCACCATGTCATGAGATAAAATGAAACCCAAAAGGATACGCCGGGATAATTCCAGCCCTAACTATCCATAGCACTATTCTGCTTTAGCAGAAGGTTTAGGAGACATTCCCAGGCTGGTTATTTAAACATGGGAGGGCACCACAAAGATAGCATTTGTCTCTAAAGTTATACAAGCCATACAGGGGCATGAAGAGCTACACCATGAGCTCTGCCAGGGATCCCAGGGATCTTAAATAGTTTCCACAGAGGTATGTCAAAATGACAGAGGGCAGAAAGAAATGGTAATTTCATGTGTCTGACAAATCACCTGGGTTCTACCTCTGTGCAGCTCCAGCACTTGAAGCAGCCTCACTAGTGTGGTTCTTGAGCTGGACCCACCACACTCCTCTGTCTGCCCTTCACAGAGTTCAGCTGAGTCAGTGTTAAACTCAGGCTTTTACAGGAAAGGAAGGATTTCTTTCCTGCTCCCTTGAGTGCCATGTCAAGGTGGTCTCTGCTGACAGTACTGCAGAGAACCAGAAGCCTCACTGAAGGACATTGTGTAGGAGTGTTGCTGAAGCAGGTCATTGCTCAAAGCAACAGACTTCAGGGATAAAATGATTGGAGAAGTTCCAGCCCCCTACAGTGGTTGTTTTCAGTTGGTTTCCCCACTCAGAATGGCACAGATCCTGTCTGGTCTATGCACTCGTGCACTGTCCTCACAGCCCTGGGGAAAACACTTCTTTCCCATGTGAAAGCTGAGCTACCAACCTTGTCTTAGGATCTGGAGCACAGCCATGTGCAACCCATATACAACATCTTAGTGTGACCTTAACTCTCTGAGAAAACCTTGTTGGTTTGTTGTTAGCTTGTTTGGGTTTTGGGATTTAGGGTTTTGCCCTACTCTAAATCCTCGCAACTCTTTTCTACCAATTCCTACTTCAAAATGTTGCTATTCCACCTTCACACTTGTGGAGGTGCAGGTGGCATTCTCTTCAGGCATAAAGAACACAAAACTGCAAGGGGAAGGGAAACGGTTTAAATACCAGATAGAAGAAAATGAAAAATACTGCAACTAACCTGTTACCAAAGTGGTTTAACACTGCCACATTTAAGTGGATTGTTTCAGAAGAAAAGCCCCAACCAGTTCTTTTTCACAACAGCATCCAATTGAAGTCAAGCAAGTTGAATATCTCAGTGCACATGCAAAGTGTCACTAAATCCAACAAAAATCAGCTGAAGACTTGACCTTCACTCCCTACAATTGGCTGAAAAGTCTCCACTGCTGGGAAGCATTCAAAAGCAGGCACTCTTTCCACTCTCCTGCAACATCGATATAACCAAAACAACTCTGCTTTTTGTCCAGAGCTGCCAAGAACAGGGAAATAGCACAGTTAAAAAAAAAAAAAGGTATGTGTTTCCAAAAGCAGTTTTGTACATCTTCTAAAACAAAAGGCTGTGCCTGAATGTGTGCAGCGATAACACCGACACAAATAATTTCGTGTCCTGATTTTGCCCCATAGAAAGCAGAAATCTCCTGTGCAGCTGGTAGGGCAGCAATCAAGCTGTTGCACAACTCAATATGCAGATCAGGCCTGAGGAAGTTCTGCTGGGATCCTCTTTGTCCTCTGTTTTTCAAGTGTGATTGAAATCTGTTTTCTCAGATTAGGAAATTGGAGAGAGGTCTTATGTTGCTCTTCTGAATAATTTGGAACACTGCATGACAGTCACATGTTCTCAACAGCTGAAAACACAAGGTTTGAGCAACTCCTGCTTGGCTGCCTGGAGACTTTAAAGCTCACTGTCAAAGTTTTACTCCTCTGCTATCTGAGTGAGGTGATTTACTGTCCTCCTGAATCTGTTGGATTCACCTGATATTCAAGTTTGTCAAAAGCTGTTTTTGTTTGTTTGTTAAATGCAAAACACCTCATACTGGGCTGGTGTCCCTGCACTCCCACAGGCTGGGCTCTGCTAACTTTCCACTCTGAAGCATTTGCATTTCACAGCTGGGCTTATCTGATTTCTAGTAAGGTGCAAGTTCCACCCAAAATTTTTTCCTTACTCAGGATGTTTATAATCACTCCTGGAGGCTCTTTCCCTCTGTCAAATCAGATCGACCAGTTGACCAACAGATTAAAAAATTATTAAGGGTGGGGAGGAAGGACAGGCACACACGCACACCCACACACAAAGGCTGCAAGCACTCCGCCTTTGTGCTCATATGAGCTTTGTTTCCTTGGGAATCAGCTACTAAAACAGGCAACAGCTGTGACAAGAAACGAGATCTAGCAGCAGAGCAGCAAGACTGATTATTTGCAAACCTTTTGATTTGGGGATTTGCAAGACCCATCCCTATTTTAAACACATTCAGAGGAATCCATCAGGATGCACGTGTAGGGAAGTACAAATCTAGTGGGCAAGCAGACTTTTTGTAGCTTATCATCATAAGAAGTGAAGCATCATCGGGTGCCCTCTGTGCTGGGAAATCTTTACAGAGTGCATCCATATCCTTTGTGCTCAGTCTTGCAGCGTGTCCTGAGAACACTCACACTACGTCTCCAGTAGAGGAAACATAATTTTTACCAGGCCTGAATAAACGTAGGATGCAAATAACCTGAGTTTGGGAATTTGTCTTCTCTGCATCAGCAGCTACCTCTGCTGCTTCTCAGATTTCTTTACCTGGTATCAGGTGGCTTCACTATCAGATCTTTTCGGTGTACATTTAGTGTCTCCAGTTTCCAGACGCTGTCTCAGTGTCAGTTTGCCATCCTCCCTGGCCTCCTTCCCCTGGCACCCACGTGGATGGGCACTGAGGCTGGTGCTGCAGTGGGGGCTGCTCCGCCACCTTGCCTGGAAGGAGAGCCCCTGCATCCTTAGTGCCGGGGAGGAAAGGGGCACTAAGGGGACAGGGGTGCACAGACAGCCTCAAAAGCTGTGCCAGGGAAGGTTTGGGTTGGACATGGTGAGGAGGAGGAATTTCTTCACGGAAAGAATGTCACAGTTGGACACTGGGATGGGCTCCCCGGGAAGGCGGTGGAGTCACCATCCCTGGAAGTGCTGAAGCGTTTTCAGTGTCCCTGGAGGTGGCACTCAGTGGACATGGTGGTGTTCAGCCATAGGCTGGACTCGGAGATGTCAGAGGTCTTTTTTAACCCAACTAATTCTGTGATTCTCTGGAAGCACCGCAGTCCTGATACGCCGGGGAAGAAAGGGGCAGTAAGGAGTCGGGGGGAGAGGGGAAGGCGACATGACAGCCGCTTGTGCGCGTCTGGGCTGAGGAATGGCGCTGGGTTTCTGCGGGTCCAAGCCAGGAGCACGGTTGTCGCGGTGGCGGGACACGCCGGCCACCCGCGGGACATCGAGCACGCAACCCCAGGGCTCCGCGCCGCCGCCCCGCCCGGCACTACATGTCCCGTCATGCCGCGGGCGCTGAGGCCCCACGACCGGGTCGCGCACTAGCTGCCCACAGAGTCGCCTTCTCGGAGTCACGGCCCGGCCTCGGCTCTGCCCCGATTTCGCGGACAGCAACGCCCGAATCACGCTCCGCGCCGCCACTGCTCCGCACCGTGCCTCCCGCGCCGCGGGCGGCGGGCCGGGCTCCTGCCGCCTGTGTGGCGTTTCGCCGTCAGGCAGCCGCGGGCGCCCCTCCATGACGGCGGCGGGGCGGCGCGGCGGGGTCCTGACGCGGCGGCGGCGGCTCCGCGATGAGCGGCAAGGAAGGTGATGTCCCCTCCCCTCCCCTCCCCTCCCTCAGCAGACCGAGGCCTGAGGAGCTGGGGCTGGCGGAAGCAGGGGGAGGCCCCGCGGCTCGAAGGGGACGGGGGTGCGGGGCCTCTGCCGTGCCCAGCGGTGCCCTTGGACTGTGCCGTGAAAATGGCCCTGGGAGGGGCCGCTCCTCCACGGGTGTCACTGCCCTTGCCTGCCTGGGTGCCCCGCCTTCCCGCTGGGTGCCTGTCGGGGTCTGTGTCCCTGGGGATGGAGAAGCAGATGCCACAGAGGGGAGCTGCGTGTGTGAGGCCTGTAAAGCTCTTGTGCTGGCTGCTCAGTATAGTGTGTGTATATATGTGTATAAAATATTATGTATGTAGCAATATCTATATGTGAAATATATATTTTCACAGCTTGCTCTGCTGCCTGTGTGTTGGTTTAGCCCTAGCAGTGACAGAATCAGAGTCACAGAGCAGCTCAGGCTGGAAGGGACCACACGGGATCATCTGCAGGGTGATCCCAGAGCACCTGGCCCAGGGTTGTGTCCAGGTGGTTCCTGAACATCTCCAGTGAGAGAGACTCTGTAACCTCTCAGGACAATCTGCTCCAGTGCTCCGTCACCTGCACAGTAAAGTTCTCCCTCATAGTCAGGACGAATGGAATTTCCTGTGCATTGGTTTCTGCCTGTTGCCTCTTGTTCTATTGCCTGGCACCACCGAGAATCACACAGACCTCCCTTCAGCGCTCTTTCAGGGGGTGCATTTAATGTTTTAAACTGCTATAGGAAAAACAAAGTCCTGAACTCATGTCCAACAGAAAAGAAAAAAATATTTGCAGTTTCCTCTTTAAGAAAGTAGCTACGCCCACTTCTTGTTTTGGTTTGGGATAATAAAAAATTAAGCGGAAACATTTTAAAATCCAGTGTTCCCTTGGTTCTTCTTTTAAGGAAATTGAGAGAACTCCACGTATTCAAAAGGTATGCCTGTATCCAAGTTTACCAAATTTTTGGCTCTGTTAGGAGCAGTGTCCAGCTGTTACCAAAAGGAGGGAGAGAGGAATGGTTGACACATGGGTGACACACTGAGTTAGTCCAAGGTGAAGGAAGGATAAAAGGAAGAAACAATACAAGGTGTAAATCGGGAGTAAAACGTAGTCCAAAAGGGGTGAGTTCTGGGTGTGGGTCTGAAAAGAAGGGTTAAGGAAGAGGCACACGAAGCAGCAGAAGTGAGCAGCTACATTCAGAGAAGAACCTGGTTAATGGGCAGAGTGTAAGGGCCTAAGCTGCACTGCAGGAGCTAAACCTGTGTACCTGAATAGGGGTAGTCTGCTTAAATTGTGCCTTACTTCTTCTTTGTGTTAGAAAAGACCCGTGACATAAATCACAGACTTCATGCCACCATTCACTTACAGCAAGAAAACGTAAAAGGGTGTGAAGACCCAAAGACCTTACAAAGAAAAGGCTTAGGTTCCTGCCATGCTCATCCATTGAAATGGATTTTTTTTCCTAATTTTCACTAGCAATGTGGTAGAAGAAGTAACATGATAATATGAAGCTGGTGTCGGTTGATAATAAGGTTCATCCAGTTTCCTTATTCTGTCCTGTAGAATATGATTGCTGCCAGGAATGCTCTGAAGACAGCATTCTGGTGCTCCTTATGCTCTGGCAAAATTATTTTTTAAATTTTTTTTTTTGGTGTCTACTATTTAATAGGATCAGGTGGGTTCAGAAAACGGAAGCATGATAATTTTCCACATGGTCAAAGAAGAGGAGAAGAAAAAGAGAATGTTAATCCACCTTCAGCTTTGATGAAGTCTTTTAAATGTAAGTAAGCATTTTGAAGATCAGATTTTAAAAATGTGGTGTAGAAATTGCTAGGAAGTTATTAGTGAAATAAACCAGCTCTCTCTGAGGAAGAAACTTGAAACTAATTCGACTCATACTCCATACCTTTAGAGCTTAGTGTTCTGCATTTTGTGCAGTGAAGTCCTGGGAGTGGGATTTTGCAGAGCTCTGCCTGGTTCACGATTTGCTCCTGTTTCCATCCCCTCAGCATCCCAGGGAATGCTGTTCCCCCTGCCCTCCTCACTTGTGCTGAGCCTGATGCTGAGCAAATTGCACAAGTGTTCATTCAGGCAAAAGGTGACTGGGCCCTTTGGTGAGAGAAAACTGTAGGATCTGCAGAGGTGTAATAAAAAATCTGAGCCACAGGGGCAACAGCAGGAGATGGTGACCTTTGGGAAACTGAGGAGGCTCTGACCTTGGCTGTGATTCACAAATGACTAAGCTACTGAAATGTAAATCTGGATGCATTGTTTCAAGAGTTGGTAGTTGTTTATACCTGCACTTTAAAAAAAAAATACTTCAACTAACTAATGTAGACCTTCATGTAGTCACTTTATTAACTTTGAATGCCTTTTAAGCATTAACATATCTTCGAAGTTATTTAAAAAAGCAGGTGTAAACTTCCCTTCAGCCAAATTGTTTTTAGAGGATTTTTGACCAAAGCAGATTTAAACTCCAGTAAATTTAAATTTCTTATTAGATAACCCCTAACAAAGCAAAGCTGACCTTCAGAGATGAGAAGCCTTGACTGAAGAAGGAAGGAGATTTGAGAAAGGGAACAGATTAATTCTTGTTGTAAAATTTCCCTGTGCCACATATTTTTTATGAAGCTAAGAAGGGTAAAATATAAGCTGGATGGCTGCTTTAGATGGTTAATGTGTACTTCAATGTCGTATAACTTCCTGGCTTTTTAAAAAATGGGTGTTTATATTTTTCTGTGTAAATCAGCTTGGCAGATGATTAACCATGACCCCTGAACTTTGCCTAGAGAAGCTGTGGCTGCCCCACCTCTGGAAGTGTTCAAGGCCGGGTTGGAGGAGGCTTTGAGCAACCTGATCTAGTGGAAAGTGTCCTTTTGGACTAGGTGGTCTTTCAGGCTTCTTTCAACCAAACCACTCCATCATTTATATTGAATATTGTACGTACACTTGCTCTTGAATTGAGTAGAGCAACTGTACTTTCAAGTTTAATTTTTCACTGTTGTGAATATCAGTTAGTCATAAAGTTGTTACTACTTCCAATTCAAAACAGTTCTTTCCGTCCCTTCTCATGACATCCATTCATCCGTGTTTGGTTAGTTTCAGAAACAGTTTAAGGGACATGGTTTCTTCAAAGTTTTTTAAAGATCCACTCTTAGTAAACATTCATAATATTTGACTTCAACACCAGATCCACTTCCTCTCTTCTCTGTATTTATTGTAGTTAGAGAGAACTAATATCAGCAAGTCAGAAATTTTATTTCAAGTAATTGATCTCACTTTTCTTTAGTACTTCTAGTCCTTAGGGATATTAAAATACTCAACTTCTGGCCAAGTCTAGCTGGGATGTGAAAGGCAACCTTTCTTATAACTAAATGGTGCATTTTGAATAGTATATGTGCCTTAGCCAGATGCTTTTTATTTGGTTGGTTTAGGCACTGGTGAATCTTACTAACACATGATTGTAGGGTTTTGTTTTTTTTAATTTGTTCTCTGAATTGGGGTGGAATTTGCAGTCCGTTTCCAGAGCAGCAGTATTGTGGAATAGATTTTATTAGCAAAACCAAATATTTTACCTTAAAAATTGTTTAGGCTGCTTTAAGGCATCATCAGGATTGATATCTACTTAACCTGACTTATTAAACAAAGGTGGCATTAATGATGAATTTTGCAGCTCTGGCAGTGATGGTGTCTGCAGCCGTGCCCCACACAGGGACAGCTCACCTTGGGGAAAGGTGCCCAGGGGCAAGGCTGGTGGGCTCTGCAAGGAGTTAGTGCAGCACAGGTGCTTTTCTCTTGCCCTGCCCTGTGTTGGTGTGACAATTGGGTTTGCTGTAATGATTGACTCCACAGCGTTCCAGCTGGAGCTTGACACCAGGCACGATAAATACGAACGGCTCGTGAAGCTCAGCCGGGATATAACGATCGAAAGCAAAAGAACGATATTCCTGCTCCACAGGTTCATCAGGTGAGTCACACTGAGTGTGAAAATGTTCATGGAAACCTACAGTCTGCCTTGCAGTGTTGTCTGTGAGTAACAGCTGCAATGTTCTGTTGAGAGGAATTTAATTAACTTGCCATAAACATCCTTTAAGGTGGATGTGAGCTAATGAATGCACACTCCAGTTAGAGAATTAGAAGATGCTGGTGCTGGTTCAGGTTTCTGAGTTGGTTTTATTGGTTTATTAAACCAGTGTAAAGCAGTAGAGTGAGCAGCAGGTGAGAGCCCTCCAGCTTTCAGCAAGCTATGAGAGAGGAGTTATGCACCCTTCCTTCAGGTTACTTGCCCGGGCAGTTCTGTCACCATTTTAGTTGCACCCCTACCCGAGGTCATCAATGCAAATAGGAGGTGACCTGGGGTCTGTTTATGTAAATACTACAGCTGGATAGGCTTCTGTGTGAAGTTTTGAGCCTCCATATGTTTTGTGTTCTCATAAGCCTTCAAGCAACCTTTGGGAGCCAGAGACAAGCTAGAAAAGCAACAGGAAAATCTGAAGCTTTGCTTAGCCTGCTGTATAAAGTGTTTGCTGTACGTGACAAGCACTAGTCTTGCATGTTATAACAGCTCTCCCTGTTACTTTTCTTTGTAATTTCATTTATCTTAATTTGCATTTCGTTACCTATCAATATATTTATGTTGAAGTTGTAACTATCCATAGTTGCAGTTATAAATGGAGATTATGAAGTTGCCTGCTCTTTAACTTGGCTTTCTTCTGCAAAGAGGTACTGTGATAGTTCCAGTAACCTCTACAGCCTTGCTGTAAGTAACTACTCCCACTGCAGGGGCTAGGTAGCTGGGAACTTGTGGAGGAAAGAACAACAACAAAGAACTGCTCATTACTCTGAATTTAAATTCCTATTTTATAAGGCATTCCTGGTTTTGTGAGTGGAAGTTTTCCATGCTGTATTTTGTATTTCCTTCTTCATTGCTTTTCACAATTATTGTGGCTTTAATTTCAGTAGATTTTACTGTTTGCTTTTAAATATTTTCTTGAGACCAATTAATCAGTAGTTCCTTAAAGAGACTGTAAACTAATATACCATGTGGATTATTTGGGCTCAAGGGAGGAGAAAGTTTAAAGGAAATTAGATAAACTAAATTTTAAATGCCAAGTATATGTTGTGATTATGAATCAGATATTTCAGCTGTTTCTAAACAGCATAGTCCATAACTACTTTCTTAAATAAAAAACAACACATGTAGAAGTACATGATGTATTGTATTTTGCAATACTGTCAAGTATTGCAAAATATTAATTTTTTTAAAGAAGTTGAAGGACTTCTGTAAATACTGCTAGTTTTCTGGAATATTTTTTTAAGCCTTTGTATGTGTTTCTCCTTTTTCTTACTTAAATAATAATCATGACTGCAATCTGGAATAAGCCTCATATTACCAGAACCCTGACTAGTTGATTATTTTCTTGGTAAGAATTGACAGAATTTCAGAATCTGCAGTAGGTATCTGTAAGAGTTAAACTGTTTCTCATTTTAATATCAGTTTTGCTTTTTCTTGAACCAGTAAAAATGTATTGATTAGTAAAAGAAAAAGTGTAATTTTTTTTTTTTACTGTTTGTTCATGCTGGAAACTGCTCTTTCAGTTTCTGTTTTATGATTGCAGTGCTCCCAATGGGGAAGAAATACTGAGTGAATCTGAAGTCAAGCTGGATGCTGTCCGACAGAAGATCAAGCAGGTGGCACAAGAACTGATTGGAGAAGACATGTATCAGTTCCACAGAGCTATATCTCCAGGTAAATAATTTAAAATGAGGAAAAGTGTGCAGTTTTGAACTAAGCTTATTTTCTGTTTATGTAGCAATACTTCCTCTTCATACTGCAGGTCTGAATTTGTTACATTTCTGTGGTTATAAATCAGGACTCAGGTTAATCTTTGTTACTAGCAAAGATAGCTCTGCTATTAGAGAAACTATTGTCCTACAGTTTCATTGCAGTTTAAAGGAAGATGTAAATGAGAGTCTACAGCTGGAACAGTTTGGACCCTGCCCTAAACTGAAGCTGGGAGCATTTCTCACAAATGTACTGGCTATTGTTCTCTGATTGAGAGGAATATATGTAGCACACTCATTTGCCCCCCTGAAGGGTTGCAATTTCAAAGACGAGAGCGGGACCAACTGTCTTGTGAAATTATCCATTTTGAGTGATAAAGTGGTTTCAATTTGATAAAGTTAATGAATTTAAATCCTTAGTTTAGCATTTTCTTTTTTCTATGCTCAAAATGTGCTTCTGTCTCTCTGTTACAAGCATTAAATCAATTTGTGTTTTTCAGTCACATCTTTTTCTGCTCCTCTCTGTAAACAGCAGTCTTTGCTAGCATTCTTGAGATATTAAATCCCAGTTCGTTCATGACTCTTGCTGCCAAACCGTATTTCTTTGCTGACTCCTTGCTGACAATCTGAATATTACCTGAAATTGTTATGCCTTGGTTCTAGCAACACATGAGTAAAATATGTAACTGCTTCTTTGACATCTTAGTCATGGTATAAAAGTGTCTGGTGTTTATCAGTCTCATTTTAAACAATTAGGAATTGTGTATATCTTTCCTTGTTTGAGCAAGACTTTTTCGGCTGATGAGAGCTGAAGATTTGTCCTGAATTATTTAATTGTTTAAAAATGTCCATAAGATTGATTTGATTAACCAGCAGCAAATACGTGTCTGTACTTTACAAGACAAAAAATGCTTAAGGTAACTTGTACTCATCTCTTACACAAAATTTGGTGTAAGAGTGACACAGGTCTTGAGTCTCAATTCAGCAATTTGGAATGGGAAGGAGCATGCTCTGATAGTCCTCAATGGCTCTGATCAATTCCACTGTCCTCTTACCTGTGATGCATTGGGTTGCTCAAATTAGATGTAAATAGTTTCTCTTAGTACCATTTGATGTGTTTTGCTGCTGTTTATAGCCAAGTACTGTAGTGACACAATGAACAGAGATAATTCAAAATGCTGACACTACAGATGAACTTAAACTGTGAACAATACTATTCAAAGTATATTATGAGTATCTTCACACATTAAAACTGTCTTTTGATTTTCATTTTAAGTACTGCTTATAAAAGCTGAGAATCCTTGCAATTCAGTTTTATGAACAAAAGTTTTTGAAAGCTTCACTGTGACCTGTAAAGTTTGTTTGAATAACCCCTGAAGTTTGTAGTCCCGTGTGAGTCATATAATGCTATGTATAGAACAGCAGTGTTTGAGCTCTGCTACCTCATGGATCTTTGTGAGACTGTGTGGTGCAAGCCATCAGCCATGCTATATGAGTCAGATTCTCACAGGGTAACCACTTACTCTGCATCAGCTGCCTCACCTGAACTGACTGTGTTTTGTTTGATATGTGTCTTTGTGGCAGTAAATTCAAAGAGGCTTACCTGCCTCTAGTTCTGCTGAGGAGCAATTGGCCTGGAATTAGATTCACTCATCTCACACATAAGAGAGTATACCTATATATAGGTATACATATGGAGCAGACATATGGAAAGTTACTGCACAATAACTTCTGTGTGTATCCATCTTCTTATAAAACAAGTAAGCAAACCTGATGCTGGTTTTCTATATCCAGATTCTCTCCTCTTAGTAAAAAAAAATTACTGTTTTTGTTTCTTAAAAAAAAATATTTTCAGATATCAAAAGCTAAATTTCTTTTTTACGTGAAAGATACCTAAACTTAAGCTAGCCGTAGCAATCTGAAAATAAAGAAGTTAATGAAAAAAAGTCCTGTTCAGCTTTGCTTTCTGTATTTGGTAAATACACACCGTCAGCTACTGATTTTCCTGCGTAATTTATTTCTGACTTGCGTAAAGATAGTCATTAATACCAGAATAGACCTGAATAAACTGTTTAGAAAACAACAGCAAGTATTGTGTCAGGAATAATTCAGAATTTTTAATAGTTTTTTCCAGTGTTGTAAATCTCAGCCTCCTAAAATGACTAAGATATATTTGTCCGTTTTAGAGCGGGATGAGTTACTCTAGGGGAGGTTAGTAGTAGTGGAAGTAGTTAGCAGAGGAAGTTAGAGACCTGATGCGTGTGTATGATGACTCAGTGCCTTCACAGTTGCAAAACTTTTAGAACAGAACAGGCAAATTCAGATGGAAAGAACCTACAGTGTTTTTCACCTCCAGTGAAAAAACCATCCAGTGCCACTGCCTGACCACTTCAGGGTTGACCAAAAGTCAAAAAAAGTTGTTAAGAACATCGTCCACATGCTCCTTCTAAACACTGATAGGCTTGGGGCATTAACCACCTCTCTAGGAAGCCTGTTCCTGTGTTTGACCACCTTTTCAAAAGAAATTTTCGTGCCTGATGCAGCTTAGAGCCATTCCCACCTGTCCTGCCACTGGATGGGACAGGAGACCAGCACCACCTTCTCCACTTCCCCTCCTCAGGAACCCGTAGATTGCAATGAAGCTGCTCCTCAGCCTTGTCCTTTCCAAACTACACAAGCCCAAAATCCTTAACTGCTCCTTATAGGACATTCCTTCCAATGATTTCACCAGCTTTGTTGCTTTCCTCTGGATGCCTTCAGGGACCTTCAGAACCTTTTTAAATAGTGACACCCAGAACTGCACACAGTGGCATGTATGGTAGCACATCCTTAGTGCTTACATGGAACTTGGGGTGAGATTGTCATAGAATGAAAGAATTTTCATACTACATTTTTAAGAATAATTAAGAGAATGAATCTTATTGACATCTCAACGTAAAAAGAAAGGAGGGTAAGAAGGTATTAGTGTGCTAAATAAGGGAGAGAAAAAGTAGACTCTGCTATCTTTCCAGCAGTCAGGTGTGGAATCTCTCAAATACCTGAACTTCGCAGTTTTTTTGGACAGAACTAAGGGGTACAAATACACAGCCCCCCAGTGCATTTCTGAAGTTAGAACTGGAAATAGCTGTACTTTTACTTTTTCCCTCTCTTCAGATGAGGTAAATGGTGAGTCTGCGCACTCCCATCAGTTGTATAATACTTGGCCCTAAGATCTTCCTGTTGTTTCTGTAATTAGGTATTTGTGCCTCATTAAGAAGACTGTTTATAAAATCCAACTGAAATAAGTTGCCTTTATTCTATTTTGGTACATCATCCACATGATCTACTTATGTTCTAGCTCCTCTGCAAGGAAAGTTTGTGCCAGCTGTTGCCCGTAGTGCATGCTTAGTAAGGGAGTGTTAGAATATACCTGTGTGTCACTGGGAAGACAGGAATTGCTTTTAGGCATTGTGTAAATGAGCTTGTGTGCATAAAACAAGTATAAAATGCTAACTTTCAGCCAGACCTTTACTTTTTACTCTTACCTTCGCTAAATCCTCTGCTCTCCAGTTAGTCATTGGGATGACAAAAAAAGGAACATGCAGGCTTCAAGACATGTAGATCTTGATTGTGCTGAAGCTGGGATCAAGGAGGTGTCAGAGATGTGAAGATGCTTGATGTCAGGATCATGAAGCTGAGATAGAAAACCTAGAAACAGGAAGAATGAATGGACAGTTAGATGAAGAGCAGCTGGGAGAGGGAATGCTTTATTCCACTTGCCCACCACTGTTCATGAAGAAATGTAATTGGGGGTTGAAAAGTGATAGGAGTTAAGAATGTTACTTTTAGTTTTGGTTTTAAGTCTGGTGTTCTTTAATTGTTGGTTTGCTTTTTTCCAGTGGAAAAAGCTTGCATGTCTTGTTGAAAATAAAAGTAACTAAGAAAAGGGCTAGGTCTTGGTCTTTATGTATTTCCTAGGGCTGTAAGTCTTGAGCTTCCTTTAACCTAGTTTTCAACTCTGATTTTGTACTTTAAAGAAATTCTGGAGAACTAGTTAAAAAGCTTTTTATGAACAAAAACATTGCCATTAAATGGCTTTTTTCTTCCAAAAAGAATAAAGAAACACTTATGTCCCGTATCTCAAAAGCAGCATGTCTAATTAACCTCAAACTTCCTAAAAATATTCTCCTTTGTCTTGAAACCAAACATGAAACATCCTCCTGTTCCCCACCCTACCTCGAACAGAAGGAGTAAAAGGGTTCAAAATTGAGCTTATAATAGAAACCACTGTAGCAGCCTTAACTGGGGAATCATGATTGTCTGCATAATAAAGCTGCCTAATACATATTTTATTCAGTGTAATATCTGTTATCCTATAAATAGAAGAATGCTATGAATATTATGCTTGGGAATATTGTTTGCCACTTGTAATTGTTAAATGCTTTTTTTGGGGTTACTCCAAGCAGTTGTTCTTTTGACTTGAAGATAAAACAATTCTGGCAGAGCACTAAAGGAGTTTCGTGCTTTCCCTCATTAAGAATAGTGCTAATGGCACGCAGGACGTTTCCCCAAAGGACACTTGCATGAGCTCAAACACTGAGTATAGCACTAATTGAACAACAACAAAAACTGATGACTGTTTTCTACACGTTTCTTAACAGTACAGATTGTCCCAGGGGATGATTAAACAAGCAAACAAAGAGATACTGAAATAATGAAGTCTTTTTTTAATGCAGAGCTCTTCATTTGTTATGTTAGAATGTTCTGCTTTGTTGATGTTTTTAAAGCTTTACTTTTTGTAATATAGAATTCCTGCTCCTTTGGCCTGCTTTGCAGTGTATACCTTATATATCCTGTGAGGAAATATGTACTCTTTCTTTAAAATTGTTGAGAGACACTATGCAAAAAAAGGACTGAATAAGATTGTATGGATTTTTGAAAGGAAGGAAGGAAGAACATTTTCTGGATTTTTTTATTTGTATATACATATGTGTTTAAGTATTTTTATATGTATGTTTAACTCTCAGCTACTGAGGGAAATATCAACAGTATACAAAAAAGTTCTGTATGGAACTTCATGACAAGAAAGAAGTGCTCTGCAACATGTGTGGGGTCCTACACTTCTGCTACACCAACCCCACGCAGTGCTGCAGGCTGGGGGAAGGGCAACTGGAAAACTGCCTGCTGGAAAAGGACCTGGGGTTTCTGGTCTGCAGCAGCTGAACATTATTCTCCAGTACCTGCCCAGGTGACCAAGAAAGCCAGTGGCATTCTGGCCTCTATCACCAACAGTGTGACCAACAGGATCAGAGCAGTGTTTGTTGTATTTGCTGTATTCAGCACTGGCTGCACCTCAAGTTCTGTGTCCAGTTTTGGACCCATCACTAGAACTTTGGACACTGAGGTTCTGGAACGTGTCCAGAGAGGGGCGATGGAAGAAGTGAAGGGTTTGGAGCACAGATCTGCTGAGGAGTGGCTGACAGAGCTAGAGATTTAGCCTGGAGAAGAGTAGACTCAGGAAGGACCTCGTTGCACTTTACAACTGCCTGAAAGGCAAGTGTAACCAGGTTGGTGTGCTCTCTTCTCCAATGTAACAAGAAATAGGGTATGAGGAAATGGCCTCAAGTCACTCTAGGGGAGGTTTATATACTATATTAAGAAAAATTTAATCATGGGAAGGGTTGTCAAGCACTGGAACAGGCTGCTCAGGAGAGTGATGCAGTCACCATCCCTGGAGGTATTTAAAAGACATGTAGATGTGGCGCTTAGAGGCATGGTTTAGTGGTGGCCTTGGCAGTGTTGGGTTAGTGGTTGGATTCAGTTGATCCTAAAAGTCTTTTCCAGCCTGAAAAATTCTATGATTCTATGTTAGGATGTATGTAATTATTCAAAGTATGTTCTGAATCTTCTCTGCATAAATGCAAAACTTGTGTACTGCAGAGGGAAAATTAAGGACTGCTCAATAAGTTGGCACTGTGTGGGATTTTTAACATGACTTTGTTAAATGAAATCTCTAGCTATTTGGGGACTTTACTCAGTTTTTTGGCCCTTAAGACGAAATATTGAATGGGGAGCCTATAATTCTTGTGGAGTTTCTTAAGTGGAGTGATGTGGGGTGATGATGGTAGATGGAAGTGGAGCACTGTTGGCTGACCTTTGCTGTGTGCCTGTGCTTGCAGCAGTGGTGAGTGGAGTGCTGCGCACAGGGAAGCTCATTAGCTGTTTATCATGTCTGCACTTGCTCTCAATAGGATTAGATGACAGGGCTTTAAAATGTCAGCACCTTGTCAAAACTATTGCTCTGTGACTGCTTCTGCTGATGATGATGCAGGAAATTCTGTGTAAAAGTTCAGCACTGACGCAGTCTAACACATCGTTTGTCTTGTGCAGACACTATTTGTATTCTGAGATTGATATAATGGAGCTTATTTCTGTCTCCTGCCTTGTGCCATTTAGAGTCACTTGAGGCATCTAAGATATTGCAACAAACTGCATTGCTCAACTGGACCAGGCCAGTTAAGTCTGTGGATGAAAAGGAAATACTTCAATTGTGCTAGAATGCCAATTTCTAACTGCAGTATGTTGGACAACCAGACAGGATGCCCTAAGAAATGCTGTGGAGATGAGTGGGGTCTGTCCAAGCAGGCCAGCTTTAGATTACTGATGATTTAAGTAACAACATTTTTTGGGTATTGTATGAAGGATTTTAATTAGAATGCAAGCTAAAGGAACTATCTTCGTAATGAATTCAGTGTTTACTTGGCTTTAGTTTTTTTTTTTTTTCTTAGCTTTTAAACTCAAAATATGGAAATAACATACTCAGATTGTTCTACCTTTGTAAACACACATATATTTCTGAAATAATATCAAGGTACACAATATCAAGGATATAATA
The DNA here is from genome assembly GCF_014805655.1 of Passer montanus. Taxonomy (NCBI): domain Eukaryota; kingdom Metazoa; phylum Chordata; class Aves; order Passeriformes; family Passeridae; genus Passer; species Passer montanus. Next base: position 7,957,448 of record NW_024366591.1, read on the forward strand.
TCAAAGTACTGTTCTGCATATCAGGAACAGTATAAGTAGAACACCTGTTTTTTTTTTTCTTGAGAAAGCTTAAAAACTGTAATTAAAATAGATGGCATATTTAATTTTAAGTTGGTTGTAGAAAGGAAAAGCTTTGTACTGCAGGAAGAAGGTATCATGAATTGTAAACGTCTCACCCAGGATGAGACCTAAATACACCTAAAACTTGAAAGGAAAGCTGACCATGAAGGAAGCAATCAGGTTTAGGCAAGATGGTGGGAAAACACAGTAACACAGGAACAGGATGTGACTGAAGAATTAATCTCTTGCTGTTGTAGGTGAGGGGTAAAATGCCAGAAATGGAAACAAAGTTTCCTGATTATACTGGAAAATTAACAGAATTTTCAGTGAATAAGGTTATGGTTATCAGATACAATTTTGTTAATTTCTTTCTTTCTGTTTTGTTATTTTCTGTTTCTCTGACTCATATCCCTCCTTGGTCAAACTGGTTTGATTTTTTTTTCATTCTGCAAGTTGCCCATTTGAAATTTGATACCTTCAGTTTGTTGCATTTTGCTGCCCTTTTATTATTTTTCCTAAGTTCTTCTAAGGAGAAGGAAAAAAACAGCGACTGCAAAGCCTCTCACTTTGTATTTTCTGCTGCAGTTTTTTGTATGTCCATACACAAAAATTAAAACAAACCTACAAACATGAATGCAAATTCTGACATGAGCAAACTGGGCATGCACTATGTGAGAATTGATTATCAGCTCATCCCTGAATGAGATGTAAATTCAGCAGGAGCAGTTCAGAGCAGCAGAGGTCCATGAGGGAAGCTATGTAGAGTCTTTTAAAGATGCATGCCATGGGTCAGCATGATCACAAAGATTCTGTTCCTGCTTCTCACTTAAGATCTAACTGTTCTAAAGTCCTGCTGTACTATTATGACAAATACTGTGGTTACTCACATGACAGCCCGAAACTAGTGATGTTGTTTGTCTTCTAATTCAGTTTCATAGCTGGCAAATGGAGGACACCTTGTTGTCTGGCTCAGGAATTTTTTTCAACCCTGCAGTTATTGACATTAGTGATTCACAGACCAGATCTCTCCAGCCTTTGCAGGAACCAAGTGCAGCTTGAACATAAGAGAAGTTAAAAAAACAATCTATGAAGCTTTTTTGTTTGTTTATTTAAAATCACACAGGAGAATGTGTCATAGAGGGACTCCATTCCAAGAAGAGACGGGGATAGCACATCATGGTTCGGTTTTTGTTTTGCAGTCGTGTGGGGAGAAATGGAGGTTGGCAAGTGGTGAAGTACCTTTGTGCCATCTCACAGATCTGTGTTTATGAGGACAAATGGCCACTATTGGTTCTTCTGATGTACTTATGAGTTGAGTCTGTTGCATAGAAACAACATCACCTCAAGAAGAACTTTCACTGTGTTTTGAACTGCAGAAGCTGTGTTGTGTTAGGTGCTCTTTCTTCTTTGATCATTAAACATCCTGGCTGAGTCAGAGCTTCCTTTCTTTGGTATCTTGAACACTTGCCCTCAAGGCTTCCAGCAGTGTAAAATTTGCTGTCTGACTGAATGACTTTTAAAATTCTGTATTAATTATGAAGGCAATTGGGGGTAGTCAGAGAGGTCAGGAAGACTACTTGTCACAGGAATAGTTTTTTTTAAGAACTTATGTAAAACATTGGGTGCTCTTCATAATTACTACATTTGGGGCTTGTGAGTTGGAATGAAATCCCAAACTTCAGAACAAAAACCTTGATTACAAAAGTAAGCATGGAACTTCAGGTCTCCTAGTAGAAGCAAAAGAAAAGTTTGTGAATTTCTCACGCACAATTATTCATCTGCAAAAAGGCCTATCATTTGTCATAAGTCCATTTGTTTTTAATAATAATATAAAAAAGGCTTGATTCCCTGCTCTCTGCAATGAGAGATTAAAATATTGTTTGCAGTTCTTTGAAGGGTTTTTATGCCTGTTTGGAGAAATAATTTAACTCTCACAGGCACCTGTCTGATAGGGAACTTATATTTGTTTCTGTAGTTTTTGGGGGAACTGACTAATCTTGATATTGCCTTTTTCCCTGAAGTGTGTATTCAACTTTAAACAAAGTGCAAACAATATTAACACTTCAGTACCTGCAATACATCGCTTCAACACATACAGCTAGAAAAGAATAGAACTTTTTGGTGGTTGTAGATGTGTCAAGTAGCAGCTGACTAATGAACAAAGCATTTGGGGCTTTAGAGAAGAAATTTACATTATTTTAATTATTGATATAATAGTAAACTGACTCAGCTTTTGAATTATTACTGAGTGAATAGAAACATGTGTTTTTCCAAATATGTGAGCTCATATAGACTTTTGTTCTAGTACTTTTATTTGTGTTTTTAATTAGTACTATTTTATAAAATCCATCCCTGACTGGAATTACTCTTTTAAGCCATTTTCACAACAGGATGTCCAGAGCATTCCTGTCTGTGAGGAGAGCTGGCTTTATCCTCTGTCAGTGTATGTTATAAAATTAACTTTTGACTTCATGCTCACAATCAGCAAAATGTTTTGATTGTTTCATAGCCTCAGTTTAAGTTTAATTACTAAAGTTTTTACCCCCTTTGCCAAGAAGAAGACCTCTGAATCTTAGGAATAGTTGTCAAGTATGCAGAGAACTTTAAAGGAGCAGATTAAGGTGTGAATTACCAGTTTCATCTTACTAGGACGCTGGCTTTGGTTTGTGTATTAATAGTTTCAACTGATGGTTACTTGTTTGCTTATTTCACTTGTTCTCCCCTTTATTCATCCATATGCTTCTAGAAACAAGTTCTTTAAGTTTACCATGCTCCCCATATTCTGCATAATTATTTCTCTGTTTGGGATTTCCACAAGACTATAACTTTTTTTTTTTTTTCCCCTGGATTATGGCAGGGATTTCTGTGTTTTGGTGGTGGGGTTTTTTTGTTTTTGTTATTGCTTTCTTTGTTTTTTGGAGCGGGAGGAGAAAGAAGGGAAGTTTTTTTTCCTGTGTTTGGAGTTTTTTAATGACAATGTAACTTGCAAACATGATAATAAGATAGAACCTTGTCGGTGCTGTTTTGGTTTTATAATGAATCAGCAAGCAGGTAGTTTCACATGACTTGGCCTGTAAATAACGTGCCCCACCTTTCATGCAGTGATCCTGGAAGAAGCTTGCTGGCTGTATCTTCCTACCATCTTTCTAGTGGCTGCTCTTGCCTGTGATTCCTGCTGCATGGCTTAGGGGAGGAGCTGGGTGAGAGAGCACAGGCTTTTGTCTATCTGCTTGTGTCCACACCATCAGCACAGGTTCCTCTCTAAACAAAAAGACAGACAGAAACAGGACAAAGGATAAAAGAAAATGAATTTGGGAAGAAATAGGGTGAGAAGCAGCTTATTTGAGAAGATGGCAGGTGGCACTGGCATTGCTAACCTTAACAACTGAGAAGCATGAAATCCTTTTGAACCTGTTTTGGAGCTGTTGAACTGAGATTTAAAGGAGGAAATGAAGTAGCAAAATTTCAGAAGGAAACTTTCACCTCTTATTTGATCTGTCATTCTGGGTGGAAGCTTCCATGCATGCATGGATGCATGCATATCTCAGGTAGAATTAGATTCTGTTTACCCTAATATGACTCCTGCAATTAAGTCATTTCAATTATTTACTCATTCTTTACATAGAACTAGCTTTTCCTCTGTCTTATGCATTCATTTGACTCTTGGACTGAGAGCTCCAATTACTTTTTTAAAAATTATTTTTTCATTTAAGAAACCAAATTTCTTGTTAAGTTTCTTAGGGTGACTGCTTTTTCTTCTTTCTCAGATCTTGCATATGTAGCTAAAGAAAAAGGTCTTGAATATCAGCTGGCAAAAAGTGCTCAAATTTTCAGGCAGAAAAATCTTTATTTGTAAATGCATACTCAGAAGATATCTCAGTGTAGCTATGTAGTTCTTGTGCAGAAAGTAATTTTTTTAAAACAGAAGGGAGCTGCTACACTGGGTCACTGTCACTTATCTAGTATAAGCCAGTTCTATAGAATAAATGTAATAAAATATCATAATACTTAAGCAGGTAACTTTTTACCTTGCATCTGTGATTTTAAGAGGTACTCGTAAAAATAACACAGTGTTTTTAATTGGTATTTTTGTCCATGTACTACAAAAAAACCCAAACCCATAAAAGGCAGTCTTACAAACTATTCTATTACTGGCAGCTCAATCCATGAATAAACTAATTTTGGAATAAATCCAAAACAAGAGCATAAGGGGAAAGGTATTGTTGGATGGTGTAGTGAAATGGGATGGGGTTTTTGACCTTGGGAATTATTTGCTGAAAATAGCGGATGTCCTACCATTAAGCTAAAACATAACATGTTTAAACATCCTTCTACCTGCACATGGAAATACCTTATTTCAAGGTCTTGGCTCATTGAAATATCATATTGTAGCTACTTCTGGAAGAAGAACTTATTTAAAAAAAATTAAAAATAAGAAAAAGTAAAATACTAATTTTTTTGCAAAATAGTCATGGACAGGATTTGTTAGCAGTCTGTTTGTGATGGTAACTTCAATTGAGGTTTGTAAGGCTTACTAAATAGGGGAGATAGATGCCCTAATTTTGAGAAGGTGACAGTAAATGGCAAATAGACTGTGTGCAGCACTCACATGGTGGTGTTAAACAAAGGGAAGGAGCGCAAGGCTGGAACTTGCCAGCTAGAATGGGATGGCAGGAGGAAGCAAAGGTCTATGTGTGTACATACGTATAAATATGCCCACATTAAAAAGTACAGAAAGATAAAAGAACAGAGGAGCCAAACAATGGAAAAGGACAAAACATGTATGAAGTAGTAATGTGGAGTGAGTTGAAAGTGGGAGATCTGACTGATTGAGGAGACTGTTTACCAAAAAGTTTGAGGGCTGATTTGATCTCTCTCAGAGCTGTGGAAAATGCCAAGTTGATTCTTCATATGTGATAGTCTTCTCCATAGATAGCAGAGGGAGATTCTCACAGATGTTGTCATGTTGAGTGCTGCTGTATGGCTTTTTCTGTGGTAGCTTACAGCTTATCCACAGAAAAAGCCAAAATTTCATAATAGGTTACTGGTCCTGTTACATCAGAAGGTAAGTCAGGGAAAGAGTGAGTGATGAAATCTACCTCTCTGCAGCCTGTGAAGTTATTTATCTTAAGAGATCCTGAGTAGCTTTTATCTAGTGTTTTTCTATTGCTCGTGCCCAGAATGCTTTACCTGAATTCTGTTGATTAAATTATGGTGTTTAATTGCCTTGCCAGCTCTGTGTTTGTGTTCTGGTTTGTGAACCGCAGTGTTGAGTGTGAGTTTGGTTGCTGCATATTTGTTCTGCTTTTCCCAGTGCTGCTGTAGAGTACTAGAAAGGAATTGCCATTCTGAGTTGCTTCTGCTCAAATACATATTTAAAAGGAAAAAAAAAAATAGGTCACATATCATGTTTTTGTGGTAGTAACGTGGAAAGCCTCCTACCCCTTGAGTTTTTTGGGATATTTCCACACTCATCTGTTATTCAAATCTATGTTCTCTTCTTTTTGATTTAGACTATTTCTTTGATCCAGGTGAAGTCTAAATTTGCTTCTTTCTGCATACTTCTGTAAGCTGAAGTCCTGACACTGTACAGGTCAGTTGAGGGTATTAAAATTATTCTAATGGAAGCAGGCTTCTACTTCTTGGTTACCCGTGGTTACAACCTCATTTTCTCACTGACAAAACTATTGTCTAATCCTGGCCCTCTTGCAGCATGATACCTATTAGCGTCTCTTGAAGTGAGGTCATCCCCTTAAAATGGCTCTGAATAGCTGTGCTAGAACCATCTCTGTCATGTGTCTGCTCCTTTAATGTCCTCTTTGGGCATTCTCTGTTCAGGGGTCAGATATACACAGCATTGAGTTTGTCTCTACAACTTTTTTTAGCTTAGTACTGCTGTGGCTGTTTGTTCCAGCTTTGTTTCTGCCTTTTTTTCCACCAACAGTGCCAGCTTCAGCTTTCTGCTATGAACTTTTCTCACATGCTTCCCCCAAATCTGCTCTCTGCACATAAAGATAAACTGACAACCTGTGAAATCTCTGAACAGTCAAACTGTTTTTTTAGATCTCACCTTAGTTGTAATGTCACTGTTGAGTCAGAGATGATACATGATCAGAAGGTAAAGTGGCAAAAGCCTTGTTTAGTTCATCCTCTCTTCTTCTATAGCTCAGTTTGCTACAGGTGGACCTGATTGGTCATTTAATCAATACATTTCACATGATTAGCTAATTAAAAAGATACCCATTTGTGTCTTGTTAAGCAATCCTATTGAAAACCGGATTATTAGAAAAACACCACCTGCAGGTTGTTTTAATATTTGGCTGTCACTGTTTATCTCCAGCTCCCTAAAGCTTCCCAGGCCAATTCTGGGAAAACTTATCTAGCTTTCTCTTTCTCCAGGCTGTCACATTCACAGTAATGCATAATAAAACCACCATCTACTATAAGTAGGTCGTTAGAGAGAATTGTGGCAGGTAGCTGTAGATGGCATAACAATCTGGTATAAACGACATTTGTTATCCCATCTTTTATTCCCTTTGCAGCACACCAACTCCTTTTGTCTCCCTGCACACCTTAATTTCAGAGTGTAAGTTCTTTTGGATAGAGCAGTTATTCATGTATTCATAGAATCACAGAACAGTTAGGGTTGGAAGGGGCCTCTAGAGATGACCTAGTCCAACCCTTCTGCCAAAGCAGGATCACCTGTTAGTCTTCGTATTGGACATCACAATCCTGTCTGGTTTGTTTATTTGCTTATTTATTTATTTATTTGGTCTGGAGAGATTTGTAACAACATATGCTTTGTCTTGAATGTGAATTTCACCAAACCTGCATATTTTAAGGAGCCTGATTCTCACAAAATGGAGAAGTGGGAAGCTCAGTTTTAAACAAGTATCTACTCCAAGTCCTCCTGGACAGGGTTGCTCTCGATCTGTTCATCCCCCAGCCTGTGCTGATACTGGGGATCCCCTGACCCCAGTGCAGCACCTTGCACTTGGTCATGTTAAACTTCATGGGATTCCCATGGACACAACTTCTCAAGCTTGTCCTAGTCCCTCTGGGTGGCATCCCATCCTTCAGGTGCATCAACTGCACCACTCGGCTCATTGTCATCTCTAAATGTGCTGAGGGTGCTTTTGATCCCACTCTCTGTGACATTAATGTAGATATTAAACTATACTGGTCCAAGTGTGAGCCCTTGGAAACATTGTGGGGAGCTGATCTTCAGTATGGTTCTGAGAATACCATGATGCTTTATATAGAAATTACAGAAGGTTCTGCATGAAAAATGCAGATGGAGTAAAAACTTGAACATGTTTGTCTGTATGCTTGGTCTGACTTTAATGCTTCAGAAACGTGCTATGTTAGATTGTGTTTCAGTGTTATTTTTGGGTTATGTTAATTTTCACTTTTTGCTGGTAACCTTCAAATAGTCTCACTTAAAAGGTTTCCTAAAAACTAAATAATTGTAAGCATGGATTATTGCTGGAAAGTTGGAAGCATGAGCTTGTTTCTGCTGTTTTTGCAGGACTTCAAGAATATGTTGAGGCAGTTTCGTTTCAGTATTTTATCAAAACGCGATCTTTGATCAGTGTTGAAGAGATCAACAAACAACTAATATTTACAGCAGAAGACAGAGAAGAAACAACAAACATGGTAAAAGTTTTTCTTTTCTCAATGGACAAACATCTTTCTGGGATAGAAATGCAGTGAGAAGGCTTAGTCACATTTTTGGCATCTGATTAAATAAGACCAGTTAGTGGAATGGATTAGATAGACATGTTCAAAACATGCCTTTTATTCTGATAAGTAGTAAACTAAATCTGTGGGATACAAGTTTATAAATTTCACATCCTTTTTATTCAGGGCAAACTGAACTCTTTCTGATATGGCAAAAGATCCAGGACAGTGAAATGCTGGCTAACAAACTACATTTGTACATAGTAACAAACTACAGAGAGATTTTTAGTGCCTGGGGCTGTCTCTAAGACCTTCTGGTGTATAGTGATGTTGCAGAAGTTGGAGGACACAAACAAGTCCAAGGCAGGATGAACTCCATGACTGAAATCTTATTGAACTAGTCACTGGAGGCACTGTATTTGACTTGTGCATATGCCTTAGCTGCATCATTTGTAACTCCCCTGGAGCTGATTCCTTTCAGAGGACAGACTGGTGTCCCATCATACCTTAGCCCTAATGCAGTATCTGCTTGACTTGACTTGTCTGTACTCCTAGCCTGCCCTAAATGGCTCATAGGGACAAACTGCTGTCACCAAACACAGTAAACTGGGTGCAGTTTGATTGTTGACAGAGGACAGCAGTGATTTAGTAGCAATCTACAGAAGTGCACAAGCAGTTGAGGTGCAGTATACAGTAATGCTGCTTTAAATGAATTCCTGAGTTTGCTTCTGCTGAAGAGATTCTGCTGTAAAGCACTTCTCATTCTTTCTTTATTCTTTTGGTATGATATTTGCAGAGAAGCCTTATTTTTAGCTTTTTTCACCAGAGGTACCAACTATGAAGTTATTAACCCCAGCGTGCATGCCTCTGACCAGATCTGTCAAAGATAGCATATTTGGGTAGATAGCATATTGTGGGAACAAGTGAACAGAAAGAAACCTGCATTGTCTCCCACATTACCAATATTCTGGCAATAAAAAGTATTGGAAACTTGGATATTGGAGCAAACTTGTAGCTTTGCAATGGGTTTGCTTCATGAAGATTTTTGTTTGTTATTTTAATAAGCTCAGTTGATATAAAACAGATCTGAGAATACTATGGCTACTTGTAGAGAATATATTTTGAAATTCAAGACACCATTATGAAATTATATTATTTGTTTTCATAATGCAGACTATTTTTGACTGATTTGCTAACTTTGGACCAACTATTTAGGAAAAAAATCTATCAGGCTGAGATCTGTCAAATGAAAGAAAACCCCAAACAACTGCAAATAAATGTTGCTACAAAGATGTGGTAATTCTGCTTGCAAATATAGATGGTAGAGTTAGGGAATGTTTATCATACTTGCTAGAATGAAAATGACATCTCAAGTAGAAATTACCTTCTTATATGGAAGGAGATTAGTACTGGAAGGAGATTAGTACTTCTGAAATCAGACCATGTGGAAGTGCCATGCAATTTAATTTTCCAAAATGTTTTAAATTTCCAGTTATGTTAGATGAGTTAGCGTGTTGAACCATTACAGATGGCTTTCTCACACTTTTCTGTACTGGACTTTGTTCCATTCTGTCCCCAGACCTCCAATTCCCATGACAAACAGCCCCATACGTGGAGCCTGAAGGTGACCCCTGTGGATTACCTGCTGGGAGTGGCTGATCTGACGGGAGAGCTGATGCGGCTGTGCATCAGCAGCGTTGGGAACGGGGACATAGACACGCCCTTCGAACTGAGCCAGTTCTTGCGTCAGATTTACGATGGGTTCACTTTCATTGGCAACACTGGACCTTACGAAGTCTCAAAGAAGCTCTATACCTTGAAACAGAGTCTGGCAAAAGTAGAGAATGCCTGCTACACGTTAAAAGTACGGGGATCCGAAATCCCAAAGCACATGTTGGCTGATGTGTTCTCCACCAAAACGGAATTGATTGACCAAGAGGAGGGGATTCCCTAAAACTGGGAAGCTCTTGCTACTCTGAAGAGAAGAGGACCTAGAGAAAGCTCTCTAGTTACGGTTTGTGGGGTTTTGACCCTCTCAAAGCTTTTTAGGTAGAGACATTTTTAGTTTTATCTTTGAGAAGGCTGTTTGCAGTGGTAATTTGTAACCAAAAATACCTTTTATGATGTGCAAGAGAAGAAATGTTTGACTTTGGCCTCTTGGTATGGAATTTCCTGTATTGCTCCATTGTATCTTCTTTCAGAATGACCAAAATTTCCCCTGCACTCTACTACTACTCTACTCTACTAATGACAGTGACTGTCATTTGTGTGACGCACCGCAAACAGTTGTTGGTGCAAGTTTTCATCAAGCAGAGCAGTAGAAAAAAAATGGTTGGGTGCTGTTGTTTATCATTATCCATAGGTTTCTGCTGACCTATTTTCTGAGTATTTGGGTTCTGTACTCATGTCACACCTACAACAATGCACCTGTGTGTAAGTGCATCCCTTGACTTGAGACTGGGGTGGTCTCAACAGTGACATGTAATTCAAGTTTTCTCTGATTTGTGCTTTAAACTATGAAACTTAAGTCAACTTTTTGCCAATTGATAATGAAGCTAATTGCACCAGGTAAATACTACTGTCACCTGCCATTTTGGGTCTATGTTAAAACTGAGTTCCATTTGAACTAACACTGGTTCTTCACAGTTTTGAGATGAGCTAGGAAATCCACAGAAAATAATTGTGGAACGTATTGTTTTACATTTTTTGTAATACAGTTTAATGCAAAATCTGACATATTTCTGTTTGTAGACAAAAGAAGTTGTCATACAAAGTATGTAATTTAGTGTTAGGACAAGCAGTTTTTGGCCAGAACAAATGTGTTGCAATGCTGGAAGTTTGTTCTCCATTGTTTGTGCTGCCCTGAGGACCTCCAGTGGGCTTGAACTGGTATAAGTGGAAAAGGGCTAGCCAAGCTTTAAATATGTGTTAGCAGGAACTATATCATGTGCATGTTCCTGTGGAAAGGAAATTGCAAACAGAAGTAAGGCAGTCATTCTGGTTTCCACATTTATCTTTGAGGGGGGTATGTCACTGTTGGCAAAAAATCAGGGCTTTATGCTGGTGTCTGAGGTTATGAAAGTCTGATAATGTACATAATGCTAAAGGAAAACAGATAAAACAACATGATCTCTAGACTCCAGGAAATAGGCCTCCCAACTGCAATTGAAAATACTGCATGTTTTTTATTTCCACTTCCATATGCTGTGATACTGCCAATACTTTTCCCATGAGCATATCCTGAGTAGCTGGAATCATCCGATATATGGATAGGAATGGATAAATACATTTCTGTCAAATTTTTCCATTGTTCCCACATAAAGTAGTATGGGGTGGATTGAAAAAGGGTATTTTTCCTATTGTTTAATACTATTTTTTACAATAAATTCTGAAAAGTAGTCACTGTCTCTGTGTTGGTCCTTTTGCCTGTGTAGTCCAAGTGGTAAATTATGGTGCAAGTTTCCCACCGTGAAGGACTTCACTTGGAAGCTTGGATCCATTCCTGTATTCATACTTCCATGGGCACTTTCTAATGCTGAATTTTTTTTTCTCCCTTAAGTTTATTCTGTGGTGTCTAAAAACTAGTTAGTATAGAAACTTCATGTGAATCTTTTGAGTGAAAAAAATGCAAAGGATTCAGGTGACAAAGCAGGTATATCCCTGGAACAAATCTGCAATAGTACCATCCATGTTTCTATGTCTCAACTTTGTTTTCTGGGGTTTTTTTTTGCGTCTCAACTTTGTTTTCTGGGTTTTTTTTTTTTTTTTCTTTTTAATCCTGATGAGAGGAAGGGAAAGAAAGGAGGCTAGTTGCTAAAAAGGAATCGTTTTGGGGTGTCACCCTCTCACTGAGATGCATACATCTAGCATTTCAGTTGATGCAGCTACAGCGCAGTTGTGCCTCTTTTGGCACACTTAATTTACTGCAAGTCATTGCCTGTTTTGTGTAAGTGTGTGAAGTGAAAGCAGATACTGTTAGACGTAGTTTGTGATATTAAACAGAGGTCTGTCTCTTGTCTGTCCTAGCAGCTATCAGAGGGAATTAAAAAATGTTTATGGCACAGTTTGAAATGGATGAGATGAATTTCAGCACATTGCACTGCTTGGCTGACATTCTGCCTCTGGCCATGGAATGAGCACACAGTGGCCACCACTTTAGTCAGCTCCTGCTTTTATACAGTCGTTCATTATTTTAAAACTACAGATGTCTAGAAAGAGTACTTTTTTCCCCCTAGCAATGTTTAGAAGTAGATGCTCTTTCAACTAGTACATACTGGTTCTAATGATTTTGAGATTTAAATTTTCAGTAAGGCAAGAGAAATTTTTTTAGTGGCAGACGATTTCTAAACTTCAGGCTGCCTGGTCATAATCAAAAGCTGTGAATTTCTAATAAGGAGCAAAGTGTATGTGCGGTGTATTAAAACATGTATTAAAACACCAGCACAGATGGGAAGTAGCTAATGGCCTGAAAACCTCCTGCTCAAGGAAATATTTTCCCCAAAAAACAATTGCACTGTAGCTATTTGAAAAGTGACAGACATTTATCAGCAAAACAAGCTGCTAAACAAGCAATGGCAATTTTCCCATTTCTTATCCCATTACTCTATGGAGCTATTGATACGCTTGGTCTGCAGCCAGAACAGGACTACGTCATAGCAGATGTTTCACAAGGACAGCTCTGCGTGCTAAAAATCATCTCTCTTTCTGGAATCTCCTTTCTCAGAAATGATTTTTCTTTATGGGTTCACTTTTTTTCCTGAGTGTTAATTTTCAGTGAGGAAAAATGCACCCGCATTTAGCTTTCCAGAACTGCCAGAGAAGTTATGCAAGAGAAACTTCCTGTTGATAAGACACATATGTCTGTCTACTTAAACTCCTGCTTACTTGGATGTTCAGTGAGTTTATTGAAAATCAAAAGAAAAAGAAAGAAAATAAACTGCACCTTTTGTAATATTTAGCATATTAGGTGCTTTATAGAATCCAGACCAGATTCTGGCACTGCCCTCAAAGAGTTTGCAGTTTAAGAGTAGGCAAAAGGTCAGCCAAGACAAACAAAAGTAAGATGGTAGAAAGGGGAGGGGATAAAGTAACAGGATTTTTACCAGAAGACGGTCTGTTTGTAGTTGTAGGGTGGTTTACCACTTCCCATTTTGGAAAAGAAGCTTGTCCAAACTTACGGAAGTCTGCAGTGTGACAGTAAAGGGTTAGTTGAGAAGGGTGAAGGCAGTGGAGAGGCAAAATGGAAGGAAGTGAGGTAGAGACAAAGGGGGGAAGAGTGGCAAGGAGTGGGACAGCATGGAGGAAGAGCAGGCTGAGGCACAGGACAGCGGGTGCACATGCAAGGAGGGTGGGACTGGAGAGGACGTGGGACAGGAAGACAGCCCTGCAAGGAGTTGGAAACAACACTTTGAAACCAAGTGACTCAGCTATAAGAGAGACTTGGAGTTGACCAAAGGAACTGAATTTAAAATTACCACAAGGTCCCCAATGCATTGATCTAGCCTTGGGCCATAAATAAGGGGCACTTGATTTCCTTTGCAGCTGAGAACCTGCAGGTCCTGGACTGAGCAGGGTTTGCAGGCTTCCAGTCATGCAGTCACTAATCAACAGGCTCTCAGTTCCCATATGACCCAACTTGCCATTCACATTACCTTCACTCCCACACTGGTAGCCACAAACCTTGATGTTTGAATTGCCATCATCTGCAGCTGTTAGAGACATGGTTAGATACAGTTTTTAACATAAAGGAATGCTTACGGTGACCACAGTTTCCCCTTGTGTGCTGTTTGCGTGTCCATTTCGCTGGCATTGCTGCTTCAAACCCCTCTCTGTTTCTTCCCTTCTTTACTTATCCTTTCTGAGGCTGTACTGTTCTTTTGAGCCATGGCCCATGTCCAACCCATGGTTCAGTCCTTTCCATGTTTAGCTGGAATCCTGGGGTAAAATGTGTCCGTGCAGGAAGAGGAATCGATCGGTTTCTTAGGTAGGGTTGTCTGCTCGCACCTCCAAATTTGGGAGTAGTGCTCTGACTCTGAGGGGAGAGGTCTGGTATTCCTGCATTCGGATAAGGCCTGGTGCGTATGTCCTATGGCAGCCGTGGTGCCATGTGTCAGGATGGGTGGGTGGGCGGGCAGACCTCATGCTGCTTTTGCAGGTGAGCAAACCTCAGTTTTTCTGAGGTTTGCAATCATCACGAGCCAAGGAAAATTGCCTACAAACATGAAAGAAGGTTCTTCTCCAGTTCTGAGGAAGGTTGTCTTTGAAGAGTATGATTTTCCACAAATTCTACCTCTTTTTACCTCACCCATCATCCCTTTGAAAGGTCTATTTGCAGAATGTAGCAGAAGAGACTTGCTCATGACTTCTTCTGGAGCCAGTTGGTGCCTCCCTGAACGCTGGCCAAGAGTGATGTGATGGTTCCTTTCTCAGCTCCTCCCACAGGCCAGGCAGGCTGGCTCTGGTGTCCCTTCAGCCATCTGGGGGGGGCTGAATTCTGAGCCTGCACTATTGGATTTTGCAGACCAGTGACATGTGGGTTCATCCTCTTTTTTTTTTTGTCCCCCCTAGTGTTGTTGTTTTCATGTCATGCAGATGTTCATTCCTCCTAAAGAAAGACTCTATTGTGTGTGCTCTACTCCTGCGCTGCCGCAAAAGGTCAGATGACTTCTTGAACCCATCATAAACTGTTTCTTGGCTACAGATGCAGTACAGATTTTGGGATACATCTTGGGGTACAGCTTTGGGCACTTCTCCCATAGCCCTGAGCTTTTCTGCAGGCTTGCAAGTCCCTTGTAATCCAGAAGGGTCCTACTGGTTCCATTAAATTCTTCCTTAAGGTCCTCTCCTCAGATGACCCCAGCAAGAGAAGCTGAAAATACTGGTCTGGAAATTGCCCAGGTTTTTGTTAAAATGAATATTTTTTGTGCTCAGGGACAGGCCTCAGGGTGGCGAAGGATGTGCTTGAATAGTTAGTTCTGGGAGTTTGGATGTCGTGGGAACATTATGTCCCAGGAGTCTCCTTTGAGGAGGGAGTGGGGGTTGTTTCTCTCCTTGCAGCAGGGGCAGTTGGCAGGTGTGTTTTGCTCTGCACCTCGTACCTGGAAGTAAAAGTGACAGGCAGCAGATGCCAGGGCTGAGAGAAGATGAGTAAGATGAAGCCATAAATGAGTAAATCAGCCAGGAGCCTGCAATAAGACGTGACTATATAACCTCCAGCCCTGCTCCCACCAGTGCAAGCCTGAGCTCCTTCTGCTCCTGAGAGCCGGCCAAGGCCAGAAACTGCACCACCAAAATGCCACAGTCACTGGCATGGGCATGGCTGTGACCTGCCACAGGCTGCATTTACATGTGCCCAGTGAGCAGGGGATAATATTGGAAACACTAATGTAGAACCTCCTGCTCGCCTTCATAAAGTCCTGATGCCTGTTATTTTATATTTACTAATTATTTTATTTGTGGTTTGTATATCTTTTCTCTAGGGCATGAAGAGAAGGGCAGGGCACGGTTTCCTTGCCTCCTTCCCAAGCCTTTTTTCCAGCTTTTTCAGCATAGCCTCTGCCTGTGATGGCTCCTGATTGATGGGCTGTTGGAGAAATGTTGCTTTGCAGGAGCAAAAAAGCCCAACAACCTTAACAGGATCTGTGCTCATTTGAGCTGATTAGGAAAAGCAGGACAGCTATAAACCTTCAATTTATTTGAGATACATCCTCTAACTCCCTGGGCTTGCCTTCTTACTAGAAGGATGAATATTTATCAGTTACTGGAGAACGTATCATTTTTCTGCCACCTAGTGTCCAGCCTCTGGAGTGCTCAAGCTTTTGGCTGTGAGTAACAAGTTATTTATTGTTTTCTCTTTAAGTGCTTATAAACATAATAAGTGATGTGGTGTAAATTTCATTTTTTGACTGAGGTAGGTCTCTGATAGTAATAATTTTTACTTTCTACATACTCTACTATTTGGAAATCGGGGGAATACCAGAGAATAGCATATTTTTATATCTCATCATATGTGCATATGGTGTTTTGAAGAAAGATAAACAAAAAGCCATGAGAAACTTTGACCAGGTGTGTTCTTGCAGATTTGTGAATCATACAAATGTTCTTATTTGAAGTAGTACTTTGAAGGAGACTATGAGGATTTATTGACCAGAGTCCTAAATTCCTTAATTTATGTTCTAATCATGCTACCTATACAAGAAAATCCAAGTCTTTTTCAGCTGTCAAACTCCTGCTATAAAATCAAATGCTCCTGCATGTGTGAATGTGCCTGTGTGCTTCCCTGCCCTGACTGTTGTTGTCACAGAAACCTCTCAGGTAGAAACACAGGAGGCTCCAAACCCATTGTGTTCTGCAGGATAAAAGAAGTGGCTGTGCTGCTCCCCGAACAGAAGGGGGCTGGGGTTAGTGCTTAAGTTCTGAGACATTGCCCAGTTTATGCTAAAGGTGGTTTGGTCCCTTGTGTTGTCCTGGGCCTTTGTGTCTCCCTTGCACTGTGTTGCTCAGGGGTGTTCCCAGGCCAGGAGACACCTGGCATGCACCACAGCAGAGGGATGATGAAGCATTAGGCTTTTAAAGGGCATAATACAGCCATAGTCATCACTTGGATTGCCCCAGTGGAAAGGCATTAATAACAATCACAAAATTGCATCAATAGACTTAGAAATGGTGGCACTGTCATAATGGAAATTCTTCTTCTAAAGGTCATTCAAGGGTAATTTTAGGTCCTTCTCCTACAGGGTATGATCTCCACATGATATCTACTCTGGGGCTGAAAGCCAGAGAATGGCATAGATCTGTTCTTACACCCACAGTTCCTGCCTGTCCTGTACCCAGCTCCAGGGTGGAGGGCTGGCACACTGGAAAAGATCAGGTGAGGCTGGTGTGTCTGGACACATGGCTGTAGACATCTGTTGCTACCCAGGCATTCTGCAGTACAAAATCAGCCCTGTTTTATGTTATAATGTCACAGTCATATCTGAGCATCTTTAGCTTTTTGTAGCTTAGCTGGGAGCCAGATACCTCATTAATGTAAACTGCTTTCTGGATTACAGCCATGGGAGGAAGGAGATGCTGGTTTGTTTTAGAGCAGTTCCTTTGCCTCTGGAAGATCACAGGTTTCAGAGGGATTTCCGTCTTTTTCTGCCACAGTTTAACACAGACAGATTTCGTTTGTGAAACTCTGAATGCTCGGGACCCATGTATAAAGGTCAGAGACAGTTTGAGTCCTCTCAGTTTTTATGATAAACTCCAGTGAGATTCCAGCTGGTGTCTTAGAAAGAGTTTGAAATCCCCAGCTTCAGCAGGGAAGGTAGTGACATCCCTAAGCTGCTGAAACTCAGCAGCTACATCCTGCAGCTTTCCCTCAGGTCAAAGCTCAAAGCCCTCCCTGAGGTCATCAAGAGCTCTTGGAGCTGAGCTTGATGCTCCCTCTGGGCAGCAGGAAAACTCAGAGACAGGCAGCTATGAAGGTGTCTCTGAAACTCGGCAGCCCTTCCCTGGCCTGTCTGTGGCCCTGATTTTCTGATTCTGGTCTCTTTAGCTTTTGGAAGTCAGATTTTGCTGTAGGGCGTTACCACCTGAAAATGGGATAACTGATAAATGAGTACGTACTTGGATTTTTGCCTTATTTCCTGTGCACTTCCCTCCCTTCCATGTTTCTATGTGTATACACCATATGCTGCCCTGTGCATGCATATGGTGTATACACATAGAAACATGGAAAAGAAGGTGAGCTGCAAGGTGAAAAAGTTTGCTCGTGGTGAGATATCCACTGTAATAAAGACAACAGGTGATAGAAAATGTGCAGAAAAGCAATATGGACCTGCAGAGTGACAGGATGGGGAAACAGACTGAGTATAGGTAGATGTGAAGCAATACACAAGGAAAAATAATCCCCATGTACCCCCTTCAAAATACTGGGATTTTTTTTCCAAGAAAATATCAATTCAATGATTGTCAATAAGCAAAAATAACCCCAGTCTTATGGTAGGAATATTGAGGACTAGGAATAAAAGCAAGGATATGCTGTATAAATGTAACTATGAATCCCTGGGTCACCTGCTTTTGAGTGTGACTCTGATCCTTTATCTCAAAAAGGATATGGCAGAACTGGAAAATACCTAGAGAAAGACGCAACGGATGACTAAACACAGGGAATAGTTTCTCTGTGAAAGGAAATTGCAAGTCCAGTGGGCTGGATAGGGAGGGTTTAATAGAGGCCTACAGAGTTACATGTGCCATAAAGATGGATATGGAGCAACCACTCACTGTCTCTGCCAAAAGAAGAATGAGACACCATCAACTGGAGCTGGCCATAGCCTGACTCAGAGCAAGCACCAGGAGCTGTGCCTTGCACAGTGGATGGAGACCTGGGGAACCCTTCAGATGTGGCTGCTGTGCGGGCCAAAAACTGGAGCGGTCACAAAGTGGGGCTGGGCAAGTCCTTGGAGAGTGAGAGCCACTGCAGGCTGCTGACTCAACAAACCAAACTGAGCTGAGGAACCCCCTGAGACCCTTTGGCTCAGGTTCCTTGCAGGTGAGTGCTGTGTTTGGCTGTAGGGTGGCCCTGCTGAGAGCTTTGCCCGCTCCCTCAGCATGAGTGAGTGCTGGACAGCCCCTGCAGGGGCTGAGCACTGCAACCAAGACCCCAAGACTCTGGGGGAACAGCCTGTACCCTGGCCAGCTGCTACTGCTGGTGTTTTCCTCCTTGTCTCCCAGCAGAAGGGTGCAACAGGTCTCTGGAGAGGAGACCTGGTCTCCTGCCCAGGCAGCTGCAAACACTGGGGAGCAGGCTGTTGTCAGAAAGGGCTGTGTCTGTACTTACACTCTCATGTTTTTCAGCACTAGAGAATAGAGTTTAAACAAGGTTTCCTGGGCCATTGAAGCTGAATGATTTCTACAGGAGCAAGCCATGTCTTAAACCTCTCCCCTAAAGCTCCCCCAGGAGACAGGTTGGGTTTGTCATGCAGGGTTCAGGGCTGGGAAGAGGAGGCAGCTCGTGAACACAGCAGGGCATAGCCCAGAGAAGCAGTGGGGATCCAGACCATGCATGTAACATGGGCAACTCAACTCAAAGCTGCTGCTGAATGTGCTTCTGGCACAGCTCTATGGTGTAAAAAGAACCATGGCAGCATATCCCTGGCTTGACCTGAGCTCCTGCCTTGCCACAAAACTTACACCGCCTGAGTTAATGCAGGTTTTGATGTCAGTGTCCTTAAATTGTTTGTCTCTGCAACAGGCTTGTATTGATTTAGGTTAATTTGGTTACCCAAAAAAAAAGGGTTGTGCTGATTGCTCTAAATGGATTAAATAGTGATTTTAGTTAAACTGATGGCAGGCTTGTGTGTAGACAGGGCCTGGAGCTTTGTAAGCTAATGACTTGGCAGTAATGCAATGGTTTTTTTAGACAGCTGAGACCAAGCTGTTGTTTTAAATACAAGACCATAAGTGTTAGTATTCTGGTAAATGGACCCTAAATGTGATAGTTTTCCACTAACTTAGGCTCCTTCTTAATCCTGGCTGATACCTTTGCTAACTCTCACTTTCCTGATAATAATTTGGCAAGTACCTTTATTCCAAATGGACTTTGCATTAAATCCAAGTGCAAAATATGGAAAATTTCCAATTTTTGGTAAAACTTTCTAATTTCTGCTCACTTTCCAAGCCTGCTTATTTTTGCACTTTTTTTTTCGTCAATGGAAAAAAAATTTGTCCTCTTTTTTCATAAAAATTCAGGTAGAAAAAAGATGCAAAGGAGCCTAGCTCCTGCCAACAGCAGGGACCTTTCTCCACAAGAGAGCCCTTAGTCCAGAAGCAGACACTGTTCAGTTTCTGCACTCAGAAAAATACAAGGGTGAGACCATAATAAAATCATAAAGGTGTTAGGGTTGGAAGAGACCTTATCTCTTGGTCTCTTGGGCATTATGTGTTTTGTGTCCATATAATTTCACTGGAAATAAATCACTGTATTTGCATGAAGTCTTTCCTGCCTGCCTCTGACCCCCCCTGCCCCAGCTAAGCTTTTGCCAAGTGAATCTGCCTCCACAGATCTTTTCTCCACCAAACTGAAAATCCCATTTTGATTCATCTGCTTCCTCTGTTGATTTTTAATCTTCAGGTTGGGACTGAAATTAGAAAAGAACACGACTCCAGACAAATGAGTCACTGAGCCTTGGTTAGCTCTGATCTGGAAGGAAGTACTGTAAAGAGTTCTGAAATACTGAATAAGCCTTAGCTCAGAAAACAACAGTCCAACAGGTAGGCTGTGAACCTTTCCTGTCTTAGGCAGGTATGTGGAAGAAGAAATGAGAGGAGCCTTCATGTCTCAAAGCACAGAGAGAGCAGCAAAAAGGAAAAGCTCAGGGTTACCAACTGGACAGCAGCTGGAGGTCATAAATCTGAATTATCCTGAGAAATGGGTGCATGGAAACCAAACATGCACTAAGACATTTTTGGCAGATGTTTCTATACCACTAGCCCAAGCCATAAACTTGCAGTGTGCTTGTAAGCTGTGGTAATAAGCACTGTGGAAGCCATCTTCATCCTCAGTGACCACCTCACCAGAGCAATCTGCCAGTGGATTAATGTCCTTTGTATGTGGCTCTAAGCCCCACTGAGCAAGACTCAGGGGATGATCATTGAGACATCTTATCCAAGGCTAGAGGCTTGGGGGTAGAGTTATTTGTCAAATAAAAATTACAGGTCATCTTCCTGCCTTGAGCACCTGAAATATAGGTGAACAAATCCTAATCAAACTGACCCAAACATTTGCACAGCTGATGGGACAGCTAGACTGAGAAGAAAGCTATTTATCCCCTCCTCCCATTTGCCATCTGGTGGTGTCTGAGAGCTCCAGAAGACAGCTCCAAAGCTGTTTCAGGCTCACAGCAGAAAAAACTGCCCATGAGGGATGAATGCCCAGCCCTGGAACACTGCCCTCCCTGGGCTATGAGTCGTAAAATAAACTCTCAGATCACAACGGCTGGCTTTGTTACAAAAGACTACAAAGCTCACAATAAGTAAAAGAAAATCCTACAAAATCCTTCTTCAGACTTCCCTGAGCCTCTTCCATGAAACAATTAGTGGATGCTCTTGTTTTGAACTTTGTGACTCACTCCTGTAATTCAGTTGTTGCCTCTGATCACTCAGTCACTTAATTCGTGGCGGGGAAACAGGCAGTTGTGAGAATTTCCTCTGTGCCTCCCTGGACCTCTTGCTGCAGCTCTGGGCAGATTGGAGCCTGGATGCTTGCTTCCCAGATGTGCAGCTCCCCCTCAGGAACGCTTCCTCACCCCACCAAATGGTGAACAGGAAGGTTTCTCAAAGAGAAAACACATCTCACTGTGTTTTATGGTACTTAATCCAGCTGCAAGGGTGATCCTATTATCCATGGCCTAAATAGTTAAGTTGTGGCTTGGCTCTACCAGAGTTTAATTTGTAATTTGGTGTCTTCACAGCAGGTACACATGTGTGCACAATTGTAAAAACTCCATTAAAGATAATGGACTCTATCAAAGCAATTACACTGGCTAATGTCTCCCACATTCTTTTCTATGAACCATACTTTGACATTCAGCAGTACATTTACTGTTATGAACCAGTAAGTGACTTTTAATCACTGGATTTGTATAACATGCAGATTTGTGTAACTTTCCAACTACATTTTAAGTATGAAAGACATTTAACAATTAAACCAGAGATTTCCAGTACACACTGAATATATTTGAAGGCTTCTCTGTGCTTATGTTACCTTGGTCGTGCTGAGATAATTTGGAAAGCAGAGCAAGGAAAAAGTACTGAATAATTTGCAACTATTTCACATCTAAAAGAGAATTGAAAACAGAAAACTGAAAAATTCCTCCTGCTGGTACCACACGTCAGAAACCCTGCCCTGTGTCTGCTGAACAGTGCTGTATGTTTGTCATGAGGAAAAGACAATTGTGTTCTCTGGCTCCTGACTACGAAGTGCTACATTTCTGCTGTTACCAGGAGTGGCAGAAGGGGCCGTCACAGAGTGACCCTGGCAGAGCAAACTGCAGTGTCCTTCATGCAGGGCTCCCTCCAGGCCCTGGGGGTGGCTGAGCCAGTCCCTCTGGTGGCCTTGGGCAGTTGCTGCTCCTCTTCCAAGGCACAGGGATGAGCTTCTTCACGGCATGCTTAGGCTCGTCACTCATGTGCTTTTGACTTTCCTCTGCTTGACCTCTCAGACACTTTTAGCCCTGTAGCCTCTGCTATTTCCCTTTGGCAGTTGCTTTCCATCTTACAGCTCATGTTCATTCCTGTCTATTTCTTCCCCTTTTTCTATTTTGCCTTTCCTATTCTTCTTACTTTTCCCTCTTGCTTTCTGCCAAACCATATGCACCGCTCTCTCCTTTTCTGGTTACTTTTCCCAGGGGCTGAATCACAGCAGTTCTGTTTGAGTGGCCATTTGTATGGCCCAGAGTCATCTCCTAGAGTGTGGGGTGCTAAGCTGAGGAAGGTGACCTTCCTTGGTTCCTGAGGAAGGTGACCTTCCTTGGTTCCCTCTGCAGTCAGCTGGAAGACATGGGAACCTGCAGAAGGTAACTCAGGTTTTGAGGCTTTCATAAGACCTTGTGAGGACTGATGTCCTCTCATGAGCCACCAGTAAGGCAGATGAATATCATAACTTACAGGCTTTGAATTGGGGACCCAATTTTATTTAGTACAAATCCTGCTTTTGCAGAGTTTTGGCACGTGTCAGATGGATGAGAAGCACAAATCAGGGGATCTTCCCTCTAACCAGCATTGCCCTCCCAGGTGCCAGACTCCTGCCCACAGCCTGGCAGTTAGAAGTGGCATCTGCAGCACAGCAGCTGACAGAGCCTGGCAACAACCTGCCCCCACCCCAGAGTCCCATGTCTGCTATAAACAAAGCATTTGATCCAACTTCAAAAAGCCAAGCAAGCACTTTTGCTCCTGTTACTTTTTTTGCTCTAGAATAAGTATCGTGCAAGGAATAAGGAAATAAAAGTGAAAGGGGAAACAAAAGTTTCATTCTCACACAGCCATTTAAAAGCAGGCATCTGCACAGTTTCCATGACTTTCATTTCACCGGGACAGTGTTTCCCAGGAGCTAACTTCAACATTTTGAAGGGAGACACATTTAGCCTTTTCCACAGCAAATGACACAGGAGTCATGAACTGCAAATGCAGCCTTATCTCCTCCAGATATTTGTTCTCAAAGAGAATTTTCCAGTTTCCTGTGATGAGACCAAGAAAATACGAGTGACATTATAACAACTCTCCCAGAGCATGCTCTGTTGTATTCTGAGTTTGCTGACCAGCTGTTACATGATAAGGGTTGGTTTTGTCTGTAGAAGTCTAGTCCTATGATCTGCCTGTGAGATTTTGTCACTGGCTTCACTAGGATTTCACCTCCAGTGCAATTGCAACCTGTTGATGCAAGAATGAAAAAAAATTGTTGAAGTGGTTTTCTCCCTCCCTTCCCTGTGCATCTCTGTCCTGCCTTCCCTTATAAATACCTGTGGGCCCAGGAGGGATGACTGCTTCCTTCATGAATATCCCTTGTCCCAGGGCAAGCTCAGCAGGACACTCCTTCTCCACAGATCACTGGGGCAGGGAAAACTGGGTCCACACCCACCTGTTCTTAGGTCCAGATAGCTGTTTGGAGCATGCTTTGCTTATTTTTATTACTGGCATAATAAAATGAGGTGATGGACAATTCCTTGGCCTTGTGTCTTACCAAGGTGGCTGCTTCAGCTCATTACCTGCCCCCTGAGTGTACAGCTGACCTGGTGCCTTTGATAATCAAATTTTCATTAGTCTGCCAAGCAAAATGCTGGCATTGAGCCACAGGCAAGTTGTAAAGCTGGCTGAATAATTGGAATAATTCACTCATACTGAATGTGGTCCATTTAAAGGTGGTGCTTATATCCTGAATGGAAATTAATATCTTCTAAGGATTTGTTTTAGATTACTTCACTGCATGGTTTACTTCAGCCTTATAATTTTGCCACTGATACATAAAGTGGGTTCATAAATAGAGCAGCAGAGCCTTGGCTGTGCTCAGAGATAGCGCTGTGCACTAATGTAAATAATAAATGTGGAACTAGAAAATGTAACAAGCCCAGCTGGCAAACTTCCCTGTATTATCTCACAATAATTGTTTCCAGCCAGTAGTGATATTTTCTATAGCAGAAGACAGGTTATTTATATTATTTAGCCTAAAACTGTAATAACATCCTCTGGCAAAAGTATTATCTGATGGTGTCTGAAATGGAATCAGCTTTCCTCTTTTCAGGCATTAATAATTGAAACATTTGTGACACCTCATGGCATTTCCTGAAATGGAGAATAAAATGGGGATGACTTTTAATTCGTATAGTTTACTTCTTAAAAAGTAGACAGCCAGAATTTCCTAGAATTGTTATGTGTGGTTTGTATCACCAACCAGAGAACTATTTCCTTTTACAATTCTGATCAGGCAGAGACAACAGTACCACCAGCCAGGACTGGCTCCTGGCTTAGCAGTCAGGAAAATACCTGTGAACAGGCAAGGAGTGTGAAGGTCACAGAAGAGAGTAGGTTTTTTGCCGTTTCCTCAGAAATGCCTGGATGCCTGCTACATTGCCCATCTGCACATTCTCAGGCAAACCCTACAGAAGTGAGGATGTGGGCTTTCAATCCCCAGATGGCAATCCTGCTTTAGTACCCCTTGGATTTCTGGCATGGAAAGGAACATGTTTTACAAATCAGAACTTTCAATGCTGTGGATTTCTCTTTAATACATTATTTAAGTGATCCTTCACTTACAAAGCATGTTAGTATGAAAATG
This sequence comes from Passer montanus, assembly GCF_014805655.1. NCBI lineage: Eukaryota > Metazoa > Chordata > Aves > Passeriformes > Passeridae > Passer > Passer montanus. Next base: position 7,982,001 of record NW_024366591.1, read on the forward strand.
GGAGAAAATGGCCTTCCCCTCACTGGGACCCACTCAATCCACGCAGGAGAATGGATGTATACAATGGCCATTCTAAGATGACATGTTAAGGAAGTGAGGTTTATTTAAATGAATGCTACAGCCAAATAATGACCACTTCAAAACCAAATACACATGTGCTGTGAAAAAACTCCCACTATAATAATGACAGCTCAACAGAAAGCAATTCCATATCCAGATGTAAAAAAAATTAATGCAGGAGTGTTTGTTTACTTATCAGCTGTAGCGTAGTGTTTAAACCCCAGTTTGTGACAAGCAGTAGATACTGAACAGTGTGAGAAATACATTTGAGGAAATTTGAGATTTGGGGTGATTAATTCAGTAAAAAGGACACTTGATGAGGAAATATGTTTATATTGCTTTTTAAATCACTAGTGTTCCTGATTTTGTTTCTCACAGTTTTGTTCTTAGTTGATCTACTGACATAATTATGGCTGGTTCACACTACTGTGAGTAAAATCCATTTTTAAAGCCTGCAGAATAGCAGTATGAATCCTTTTCTCATTTGCTAGTGATCAGGTACCTCTAGGGAAACTTAGTTCTTTTCTTTGACTAATTTAAATTTATGGGAAGTCATTCAGTCAAAATAAACATCGAAATGCTTAACTCTTTTGAATTGTATACCACTGGATTAGGACTTCAAAAACTTTGAGTTATCCATAATATGTGATTATTAATCCCGTAAATATTTTTAATTGAGTGATAATGAGCTATCAGCTTTACTCTTATTTTGAAGCCTACACTGACACCAGTTGAATCACTGTCTTTGGAACAGGATCAAAAAATGATGCCAGGAAAACCAAAGAACTGCTCTGCCACAGTTGTATATGAATAATGAAACAGAAGATTCTGAAAAGTGAAATGTATTCACCTGTAACAAGAATCACAATAAAGTCTCATCTTTTTCTTTCAGATTGACATGAGTTTGTTTTAAAAAGCTGTTGGGTTTTTTTAACAAAATCTCGGCTTAGCTGAAATTTCTAGGAGTTCTGTGGTTTAGTAACTGAGTCTAGGACTTTTACCTTTCACATAAGGCACCTGTATTTATTTTATTTCTCCATCTATTAGAAAGATTACCTTTATGCTAATCACATCACAAAGCGTATTCCAAAGGTATTGTAAGTACCCACAGAATTGACTAAACCACAAATTTAGAACAACTCATTTTGGATAGGGTATGATGGTACATCTAAAACAAAGCACTGATTTAAGCTTTGCAAAAAAACTTTTTGCTTCAGTTCTGTGGATGACCTAAAAATACATCTATTTAAAAGTTCTTTGCATATTAACCCATGATATCCTGGCTTTTACTGGTTTTTGACAGAAAAAAATCATTTGGTGATGAACTTCATCATTAAAAGTGAAATGAGTTCTGGTTTTGGACAGTTGGGTGCTTTGCCTCACTGCACTCTGCCAGTCCTTGCTGCTGCTCTACACCAGCCACTCCTTCCCACCCTCCCACCTGACTGCACCTGTCCCAGTCCATGCCACAGCCATCCTTCACAAGATGCCCTGAAAATGGTTCTTAAAGGGAAGGAGAGAGGATGAGAAGAGTAGCTGGGGAAAAAAAAATCCATATTAGAACATGAGAATGATGGTTTTTACTCTTCTGATCTATGATAGATGCCACAGTGCCACATGTGAGCAAAGATCAAGATGTCTTGATGCTAAAGAGATAAAAATAACATATCTGGGATTTCCTAATTTTTATGCCATGCAAAACCTTTTTTTTTAAATTTAATTTGATTTGAATTTGCAAGTAGAGCTGGCTTCCCTTCAGCAGCATGTTTTGATGAATACATTATTTACTACTGAAACAGGAAAGATCTCTGGTGAAGCAGTGATGGGGCAGAGAGGAAAAACAAAGATGAATGCAAGAAGAAGAAGAAAGGCAGATTTTGCAGCTGAGCTGTGAGACGAACCAGAGGTCACAAGGGACAGAGCTACAGGAAATCTGCTCTTTATGGCAGCAGGTGCAGGGGGGAGCTCCCATACCCTGATGTCAATTGGAAGTGAAGGTACCACACAAAGCAGCAGCTATGTGTAGATAATGAGAAGCTGGGAGGCCAAGACAAGCAGTGGAAAACGGGTCAATTTGGAGCTTGCACGAGGGCTCAGGAAGCTGTTTGAGTAGGAAAGAGGCAGCAGCACTGCCTTCAGTACAGAGAGGGTTTGTTAAAATTTGGTGTGATTTCTGATGCAGCATGTAATGCTGTAGCTTCACAGTCACTTTTAAGTGGAGAAACGTTTTTAATGGGGAAAAAAAAAGTTCCTAGTCCATTGAAGAGCCGATGAATCTCTCCTGCCAGCACAAAGAAGGCAGTAGCATGGGGAAAGGGAAGGCAGGCACAACTGGAGAAGTAGTGGAGGGAGCAGGCAGGAAAATTTCTTTTGGCAGCTGTGCCTGTATGTGCCATTATAATGAAAAATGGCAATTAAGAAATAACAAAATTCTCCAGCTCCCTCCTAGCTAATCTAAACTAGAAGACAGCATTATAGTATCCACTGTTAGATATGCTCTTCTGTGTCACTTCTTACACCAACCATCTCAATCTAAATACTTAACAACTGCCCTAAAGTGCATTAGGGCAAACTGGACCGGGGTAGATTTCTCTACATCTCTGGATGTCTCACTATGTCATTTGAATCAGGCTTAGGGTTATGTTTATAATTAGTTTAGGGCACAATTAAAACAGCATTAAAACCCAAGTATACTATTCTTCTCTACTAGCATTTGCTTCAGAAGGGTATCTGCACCTTTTTCTCCAGTTATACTTAAAGTCTTCAGTAAAAACTCTTTGCCATCCCCCTGCAACTCCTTTCCAATGGTCTGGCAATTGAATGATAATGGCTGTCAAAAAGTAGCTCCTTTCTGGATAAAGGAAGAGAATGTCATGTTTTGTGTGCACACTCACACATGTGCACACATATACTCCTGATTATAATCTTAGGTAATGAATTACAGTCTGCTGAATATTCTATTGTGGTGGGACTTTTTTGTTAAATATACACTCTGATGTGAAGTGCACACGAGGTAAGGCAAGCTTACCTGAGGCAGAAGTGGTGAGGTTTGGGATAAACTTTAACTCTCCCAGTAGATTCAGAATAAATGCAAAGAGCTCACTAGCAGGGTTTTTTTCCCCCGAGTACATCTCATGCTCTGCTTCTTCAAAATATTTGTTTTGAGACTATGTCCCTTTTGGTAGCTTTGTATTGATCAGTGTCTCCTGAACCCCTCCTGTTCACCATATAAGCAGCTGAAACAAGTCTGCTGCTGATGCTGAGTTTCTTGAGGTAGCATGAACAAGAGCTGGCTGCAAAGAATTGCAGAAGGACCTTGTGAGGTTGAATAACTGGGCAATCAAACCTCAGATGAAATTCACTGTGTGAATTGAACCAGCACCTACCAGGAAAAAAAATTCCTAGCTTCTCTTTTCATATAAGATGAAAAGCTCTGAAATTATCACAGCCACTGAGAAAGAAACCATGGCATGAGTTACATATCAGAAAACATCAGTTAAGTGTGTGGCTGCACTCAGTCAAATGTTACAGACCATTTATGAAGGCACACAGAACAGGAAGCATGAAGATGCCACTGCAGGAATCCATAGCAAACCTGAACATTTACTTAGTCCCCTCATCCCAGAAAGCAGAAACATAAAAAGTTAGAGAGGGGCTGTGTATTAGGTCAGTCTGATTAGTTTGGCACTGCACAGTTTGGAAAACGGACTACATTATGAGTTAACACAGGAAATCATCAGAGGCGCAGACACATTGGGAAAAAAATATTTTTTCAAGCACAAAAATCCAGGAGCTCACAAAGGCAGGGAGCCATAGCCAAGCTCAGAGCAAGAGCTGGTGCCTTGTGCAGCAGGTGAGACCTGGGCAGCCCCTCACCCGTGGGTGCTGTGTGGGCCAAAGGCTGAAGAAGGCTCAAGGTGGGGCTGGGCAAGCCCCAGGAGAGCTGAGAACCACGGCAGGATACTGACTCAACAAACCTCACTGAGCTGAGGAGCCCTGAGCACACAGTGGTCAGAGGGGGTGGCACAGGCCAAAGGGGAAGTTTTGTGGATGCTGCCTTGTTCCTGCTCTTGCTGAGAGAGCTGCCCTGGCTTTGAGCTGGGGGCAAGGCTGTGCTAGATGGGCCATTTGTCTGCACCCACAGAGCTGCCCTTTTATGACCAATTTCTTTCTGAATGATGGGAGCCAGCACTGACATCACTTGAATCAGATGCACTGCAGCAAGGCTGAAGGAAGAAGGATGTGTGGCTATTTTTGGCATGTGAGGCCAGCTGCTTGCTGTCTTCTCTCTCAAGTCAGGAAGGACACAGACTGGAGCAGGAGGTCAAAAATCTCTTAGCATGTCCTGTATTTCTTAGTAAATGGACTGAAACCAGAGAAAATCAGTAATATGACAGTTGTTAGATAAATCTGAGCTTTTTTTAGCAACTTTTCTGAATGTTGTGAAAATTTCCTTGTGCACTGGATGGTGTATTCAACTTACAATTGCATTTCCTGCATCTGAGAAGGAAGGAGCATTCTTGAAGACTAGGATGGATGGAGGCCATCTGGAAAACTCTGATTTCATGTACAGGATTAATATAGTATCGACGAGTGAAGCAGGTTTAACTTTAGCAAAGTTTATTAAAACTACTTTATGAGTAGCCAGCGGGCACTCATAAGCTTATATGAAGCTTGAAATTATGAATAACAATAGAAATAATACTGTCACTAGAGAAATACTAGGGATAGCAAAAATGATGTATGTGTTAACTAGGGAGGAGAAGATACACTGGAAATGGTGGAGGACTAAAATTACCTAAATTATAAAACAGGAAAGGGGATTTTAGCAGAAATTCATGTTGTTCCAATGAGATGTAACAAGGAATTTGTTCACCACTTCCCCTGGGCAGGCAGGCATTCAGTCACCCCCACGAAAGCAAGGCTCCATCATGCATAAGAGTGAATTTGGAAGAAAAATGCCATAAATTTGAACATCCTCTCTTTCTCCTCCTTCCCCCAGCTGTTACTGTTGGGCATGACATCATGTGGACATATGGTTTGGAATATCCCTTGGGTTGTTTAGGTCAGGCTGTCCCAGCTGTGTCCCTTCCCAGTTTCTTGTATACCCCAGCCTGCTCACTGGCAGGGCAGTTCACAAAGCAGTGTAAGCACTGCCCAGCTAAAACATCCCTAATTCTGGTCACAAACCCAAAACAGAGTCCTAAATAAGCTACTATGAAGAAAATTGCCTTTATACCAACAAAACCCCATACATATATGTAAATTATAGCATCTTTTAACAAAATTAAAAACTCTGTGACATAAAGATATGTGGAGCCATACAAAAGCAATGAAAATACATACATAGAATTCACAGTACCAGAGAATATTCTGAGTTGGAAGGGACCCAAAAGGATGATCAAGTCCAGCTGCTGGCCCTGCACAGGACAGTCCTGAGAATCACACCATGTGCCTCAGAGTGTTGTCCAAATGCTCCTTGAGCTCTGTCAGGCTTGTGCTGTGACCACTTCTCTGCGGAGCCTGTTCCAGTGCCCAACCACCCTCTTGGTGAAGAACCTTTTCCTAATATTCAGCCTAAACCTTCCCTGACACAGATTCAGGCTATTCCCACGGGTCCTGTCACTGGTCACCGCAGACAACAGATCAATGTACTGATCTGCCCCTCCTCTTCCCCTCACAAGGAAGGTATAACTGCAATGAGGTCTCTCCTCAGTCTCCTCCAGGCTGAACAGTGTCCTCAGCAACTCCTCATATGGCTTCCCCTGAAGGACCTTCATCATCTTTGTTGCCCGCCTCTGGGCACTCTCTAAGCACTTTATATCATTCTTTTATTGTGGTGCCCAGCACTCACACAAGACTCAAGGTGAGGCTGTCCCAGTGCAGAGCAGAGCAGGACAATCCCCTCCCTTGCCTGGCTGGTGATGCTGTCCCTGATGTTCCCCAGGCCAGGGCTGGCCCTCCTGGCTGCAGGGCACTGCTGGCTCATGTTCAACTTGCCATCAACCAGGACCACCAGGTCCCTTTCCATGGTGCTGATTTCCACATCTCATTCCCCAGTCTGTCCATATATCCAGGGTTGCCCCATCCCAGGTGCAGAGTCCAGCATTTTCCCTGGTTGAATTTCATAGGGTTGACGATTGCCCAGCCCTCTGATTTGTCATTTGTCGAGGTCTCTCTGCAGGGCTTCCTGGCCTTCCAGGGAGTTGACAGCTCCTCCCAATTTTGTATCATCTGCAGATTTTCTAAGTATCCTTTTAAGTCCTGCTTCCAAGATGTTTATGGCTACTTGAAGCCAATGAATACTATAATAGCTGTATACATGTCCATGTCTTGCTAAATTCAGTGAGTATCTGACATGCAAAACAGTGCCAGAGTAGGGCTCACAGTCACATGATGGCTCTGAGACCAAGCAATGCCCTATATGGCTAAACCTGAAAAAAAAATTGTTTTCCAAGAGTATGTTTGGTATATATTTGTTGTTATGCTGGGACCTGTGAGATGGAAGCCATATATCTGTATGTGTAGCATAGGTTGTGTCCTTCACCAGGGATGAACAACCCAAGATATGGGTTAGGGGCTGAGCTGATGGAATGCACTTCTGTGGAGAAGGACCTGAAGGTCCTGGTGGACAACAAGCTGTCCATGAGCCATGCCCATCAAGTGAACAAGAAGAAGACTGATGCAATCCTGGGATGCATTAGGAGGAGCATTGCCAGCAGGTCAAGGGAGGGTATCCTGCCCCTCTAAGGAGCCCTGGTGAGGTACATCTGGAGTGCTGGGTCCAGTTCTGGGCTCCTCAGTACAAGAGAGACATAGAGCTCCCAGAGCGAGTCCAATAGAGGGATACAGAGATGATTAAGGGACTAGAACATCTCCCCTGTGAGGAGAGGCTGAGGGAGCTGGACCTGTTCAGCCGCCAGAGAGACAACTGAGAGGGGACATTATCCATGTTTTTAAGTATCTGAAGAGAGGGTGTCAAGAGGACTGAACCCGGCTCCTCTTAGTGATGCTGAGCAATAGGACAAGAGGCAATGGGCAGAAACCAACGCACAGGAAATTCCACCTGAATATGAGGAAGAACTTTACTCTGCGAGCATGGGGACAGATTGTGCAAACAAGGGAGGAGGCGGAGGGTGCCCGGCCCTCGGAGAGCTCGGCAGGAGCCCGGAACGCGCAGGGGGCGTGCGGCACCCCTGGCGGGGCCGGGCCGGCAGCGCTGCTCCCCGCGGCAGGGGCCGGGCTGGATGCTGCCCTCGGGCTGGGAGCAGCGGCAGCCCCTGGGAGTCGCTTTGTCTGCGAGCATGGGGACAGATTGTGCAAAGACGTGGAGTCTCCCTCACTGGAGATACTCGAGAACCACCTGGACACGATTCCATGCCATGTGTTCTACCATGACCCTGCTTGAGCAGAGAGTTTGGGTCGCTGCCGTCCCTTCCAGCATGACCGATTTTGTGATTCCCTGTTTCCTCTCCCGCCCAACTTAACGCTGCGGGAACAGAGCCCGCACAGCCTGCCACCACTGCGCGGGCGGGAGCCCGGAGGACCGGGGTTCCCTGGGGCCGCGCCGCACCGCACCGCACAGCACCGCACCGCACAGCACCGCACCGCACCGCAAGGGCCGCACCGCGCCGCACAGCACCGCACCGCCCTCCGCAGCCCGAGCCGGTCCCGCCCGCCGCCCTCTCCTTCCCCGGGGCGGTGGAGCTGCTGGAGCCCGCCCCCGGCGGGGAGTGGCCGGGCCAGGGCCGCTTTCCGCCGGGTGCGGGCCGGGGTCGGGCGGGATGTGGATCTTTCATTTCACAGTCTGAAAGTTTAAGGATTTTTTTATACTTGTTTGTTTTTTTTTTTTCTTTCTTTTAATTTTTTTTAAGCCCCTGGTGTATTGGCATTTATTTCACTTAATGCAGTCTAAGAAAGGGTCTTACGACTTTGAGATAACGTAGCTATCATTTTTTAACTCAAAAAATAAGATGCTTTGATTTCACTTCAGCCCGTGTGAGTGCAGTTATAGTGATACAAAGACATTAGTGGTTTATTTGTTTATTTTTTAAATAACCAACTGCAAAGAGGGAAGTAATGGTGCTCTTAGAAAAGTCACCTACGTTAACTCTCCCGTCCTGCTTTAAGGAGGAAAAAGAAAACTGCCTTCTCAGAGGACACTCTGTGTGTCTGTGCTTTTATAAATAAATGTATCTTACAAGACCATGACCTCTAATGTGGATGAACTGCTCTCCTTTTCTCTCAGAGCAGCAACAATCAGCTGGCCCAAGCTAGGCCTGCTAATCAACAAGTGGTGTTGGCAAAAGGCTGGAGCCACGGGGAAATTCTGGAAAAAAACACTTCACCTTTCCCAGGACAACTGGGAAAGAAGGTGTACACACACTAGGTGTGTCTGCTGTCTTTTGGGTTGTTTGGGATACGTGGTTCTCCCAGTTTCATGAGTCCACCAAGACTTTCTGCAAACACTTCAGTCATCCCTGCCAACAGTTTAATAGGAAACAGCTCATTCCTGTTTTGGTAATCTACATTAATCTTTGTGTACATGTGCCTGAGTAACTTCTTGCTATGCTTTTGAATTAATTATGCTAGCATTTTAAGAGTTCTGCAGTGAAGTGCTTTTATAGTAAAGGCTTTCACAAAATATGCTGCAGGAGGTATATATATATGTGTATATATATATATGCTGCTAGATAGAAGTAATGCTGGTTTTCAAAGAAATGGGTGAAGTCCCCTGGGATGCATTATCTCTTGTTTTGTCCTTTCCTATTGGTTCATTTACTCGCTAATTTGCTTTTGGCCTTACAGTAACTCCTGAAAATGGGAAAAGTTCTACTTATTAAAATTTTTCTTAGTGATTGAATACTAAAGTCCCTTTAATGATGTTGTATGTTCCCCCATCTCATTGCTGAAGTTGAAATTGTTGTGGCTCATTCTGGGAAGGCATTGACAGTGGTTTTCCAGTTGAAGCCGTATTCATAGGGCTTCTAAGCCCTGATGAAACTGCAAATAGGGGTGTTTAAAATAAATATTTGATTTAAAAGAAAAAAAGCCTGACTTTAGAGATTTGTGGTTACTTAAAATATTGGGATCATGGCAAGTTGAAGGAAATGTACATGAACCACCAAATGTTTATGTGCAGTGTTTTGTGTACTTGAGATGAGGATTGTATCCAATATGTCTTTTTTTCTTCCCAGTGCTGGATACTATCAGAGTTATCAATTTTCTTTATAGCTCTCTTTGAGATTGGGCACCAAAAATGGTATGTTCTCATACATGACATTGAAGATTACAGTGCAGCAGCACTCTGAAAAACAGTCAGAGGCAAGTATTGTATTGCCACTGGCTTCCTCCCTCTTTAAATTTAGATAAATCATCTTTTGTTCTCATCAGTAAAGTGAAGTCAAAACTTTGGGCCTAAGCTGCTTCTGGTGGAATTGTAGTGGGTTTGTGTAAGAAAAGCGGATTTATTAGCACCAGAATAAATTAATTGTGATGAACAGGAGGACAGAAAGCACTGCAAACAATGTTTTGTAGTGACAAAAGCGAAAACCCTAGAGGTTAATTCTGACTTTGTTCACAAATTAGGCACACTTGGTTAGGCTTTTTTTGCTCGCCGTAGCTTGGGCCTTTGACAGCGACTGAACCAGCTGACCTTTCAAGTGCGATTTACTCGCGTGTGTGACGCCCCACGGGCGCTCCTCGGGAGTTATGATATTTTCTTTTCCCATTTTAGCCTTGTGTTTCTTTGAGTGAACCCCTCTTTCTAATTGAGCAGAGACAGGCTGTGACCTTTTCTGGTTTTGGCCATATTGCATATTAATGATTCCTGTGGAAATTGCATATTAATGATTCCTTTGGAGCATTGGCCTCCAAGGTGAAGAGGAAGGGACCTGCAGAGTTGCCATAGTGATTTCCAAGTTCATCCTTAGCATCTTGTGTATCTTTCCAGAAAGCAGCCCTTTCATGCTGCGTCACTTAGATTAGGATTGAACCTAGGGTATGTTGTAATACTATTCAATATTCTTGAAGGAAAACTGCTGCAAAACCCTTATGTATTCGGAATGAATGCGGCCTTTGTAAACCAGCAGTCACATGAGGAAAAACTTGGCCCTCTGGTACTGAACAAAGGCTGCTGTTCCTATTTTAAGTGTGGTAGTATCCTTTTTTGAAGGTGTTTCCTTATTTCTGTGTAGTGTTAACTATTTAACACACCATGTAATTTCCTTTTTTCTTCTCCTTTACCATATAGGTGTGGATTCCATTCAGAGCTCACCTGAAAAATGCTTTCAGGGAGAAATATCAAGCCTGCAAGCTACTGATGCTGTGGAAGCCAGGATCCACTATGGATGTACTTTGTTTGCTAAACATAAGTTTTCTGTATGGAAATTGAATTAGCTGTTGACATGGAGTTACTTCCCTATTTATTGATGCTGAGAATGTGAAGTGGCTTAATGAGTGATCTGAAGTCTGCAGGCAGAGGGGTGAGATCATGTGTTTTCCTCAAGTAGGGTTTCTTTGTTCGGTGTGATTCCTTTGGGACTTGAAGAATTTGGATTCTGCCTCCCCTTTGTAGATACTGTAAAATGCTGCTTGCTGTGTTTCAGACCCTCCTTCATCTCACAGCCAAGCTTCCTTCCAGAACACCTCTTGTTATCTCTGTGTGATACATTTCTAATTGGGACCCAGCTGTCTAATGAGTATGATCAATGGTTCTTTCTGATTTTTCTCACCACATCCTCCCTTCCCCTCTTGCTGCCTTACAGATAGGTCTCAGTCGTGCCACACCGGTGTCAGGGTAAATCGTCTTCTTACTTTGCTCTTTTTGCCCTCTGTCACTCTCTTTATTCATAACAATGATAAATGTAAAAAAAAACCCAACTAAATTAGACTTTACCTTGAATACTAAATATTTACTACATAAACAGCTGTGTACTCAGAATAAGGGATGGAAAATGGAAAATATGTTTTCTTAGTACTGCTTAGTTAGCTCCTTTAAAGTTGTATGCACTACCTGTGTTTATGGATTGAATGAAAGAGCAGCCAAGTCAGAACTACAGTTGAATAAAAATTTGTTAAACACTCTGTATGTTCTTAGATTATAAAATCTCTTTGGGAAAGAGCTGTGTGGGAAAAGTGGCTCCTTGAAATTAAGAGCAGAATGGATGTGGCATGTGACCTTTCTCTGTTCTCTGCAATGGCTGAAGAGTTGGTTGTTTGGAGGGGTTTAATGTGCTCTTGTTGAAAGTTTTCCTTTGCTGGGCTGAGAGGTCAGTGGGACAGGAGACCATTACAGAGGAAAATCTCTTAGTAGGGAGACTTTGTGTAAAACTAAATAAAATGAAAGGGTTAGTATCTGTGAGAGAGGCAGGAACTGGGAGTTGATATCATTTTCTGAATTGTTTTGCAAGTCTCCAGATCTGTGTAAGATGAGGGATGTGGCACTGGTGTAGCTTTTCAAGACCTTGCTTAATGGTGAATAATAATAATACTAATGGAAAATTACAATCAGATAGTAGTGATGTTTTGAATGTGTCTGTAGATAATGAAGTCTGTCAATGGCTTCACAACTTTATTGATTAAAGGGGTGAGCACCACAGTCCCTAGTTCAGCTTATCTGACAGCAACTTGAGTTTAAATCACCAGTCTGATGATGGTGAAAATCATCAGATTGGTCTGAAAAATATGCTTTAAGCAATAAAGGAAACAATTTTTAACATATTTTTGTTTTGCTTTTGGGAAGCCATCAAGTCTCTAGAGAGCGTGGGAAGGGGAAGAATAGTTTTTTCATGATAGTAAACTGCTTTCTTGCTGTTTTAATGGGATACTTTAAGTATTTTGTTTCTGTTATGGTGGTAAGCATTCTTCCCACTGACATAGCAGCTTAGTCTTACGGGTTATCAGTACTGCAGATATGCAGGCACTTGGAGTGGTGCTGGGGGAGATTACTTGCAAGGCCAAATGCTTATAGCCACAGGTTTTTCCTTTATGTTGTGGCTATCTAATTCTTGTGGTTGCTTGTTCTCCTTCCTCCACACATAAATGTTCTACTTCAAGGAAACACCATGAGGTTCAAAGAAAGGAACATCCCTGAGCCTGTTCAGGGTGGTAAATTGAGGTAGCCTCAGCTCCATAAAATATCTGACTTTTTGTTTCAAGAGCTAGGCTGATCATATAAACTTAATTTCTCCCTTTGTTAGAGAGTATGTCTTTGGGGACAAGAGCTTTCCATTCTCCGTTAGGATTTTGGACAAAGATGGTTACTGAGGCAGGAATGAGATTGAATTTCATGGTGCTGGTCTAAGTTTCAGGTGCTTCCTGTTGCTAATGGTCCGTGGAGATCGTGGAGATGGAAGGGAATGGGCAGCACAGCTGTTTGCTGGGGCTTGGCTTTTCCCATTGAATGAGTAGTGCATTAACCCGTCATATTTGCATTAATAGCTCAGGCTGCCTGTGTTGCATTCCCAGCTCTGCTCCTGAGGAGCCATAGGCACACCAGTCCCAGGAGGTTGTGACATGCAGCTGCTGAGCTGGGTGATATTTTGCATTGCTGTAGTAACATTTCCTTGTTGTTAGCATCTTTTGGTTCCGTGTCTATGGTGGGAGCAATGTGCATAGGGTGCTGATAACTGTACTTCAGCAGTGGTGGGTGCTCTTGGATGCCTTGGATGGTCCCAGGCTGTGCTGCCACTGCAGTGGGACAGCAGTGTTTTAGCAGGGCACCATGCTTAAACTTTGCTCCTGTCCTGCCAGAATCCTTGTTTAGGAGAGCGGGACATTTTAATTTGCTGAGAGCAGTGAAAATCTTGAGGAGACCCTCACAGAATTTGTGTAAGAAGGATCTGATTACTGTTGCCTGGGGTGCAGAACCAGAGCAGCTGTGTGGTTTTGCTCCCAAAGTAGTTAATAATCAACAGGTATTGTGTTTCCCTTTCCCCTGGAGAGCCTGAACATGGTCATGGTGAGAGAGCTGCTGTAGTGTTCCCACACTTGTGGCCTGCTGGGGACTTGTACAGACTTGGCTGGGAGGGAAGAGCTGCTCCAGTTTATGGTTTCCTCTGAGCAGTCCATCACAACTGGATGTCTGCTTCCTGTGAGAATGAAGACTGGGGGAAAATCCAGTTTTGCCAGGGGGTCTCAAGTTGCTGTAAGCTACGAAAAGATCAGCTTCAACTTCTTTTTTTTTTTTTTTTGTATGCAGCGAACACTAGCAGTAGGGTACTTGTTCTTTTAGCTAATTGAGAATTTTCCTACTATGGTGCCAGCTTTTGCCAATGACAGAATTTTCCATGGGATCATCTGTTCCAGGGTCAAGTTAGGATCTATTTCATGTTAGCTAAGCCCACCTTGAGTGTAGCTATGATGTAGATTTTCAGGAGTAGATTTGTTACTGTCTTTTCCTTTGTGAGGTAGGACTGAGAGGTAAAAACCAGCATTGCTGTTTTGGGAAGAATAATCCATAAGGCTTCTGATTGCCCTTTGTGAAACCAACTGGCTTGCCCTTTTGTACTTCAAGGCCTTGTGTTTATCTTTTAGAGTGAGGTTAGTAAGGTTTTCCATCTTTTGGTTAAGTAGGCAGCGTATATTCATGTCATTTACCTTCTGAGTTAATTTCATATTATTTTTAAATTTATCTTTGTTATGAGTCGTGAGCATGGTGTGTAGCAGCTGTTTTGCTGTGTTTCTGCTGAGTTTGGCATGGCACTGAATTTCTTGATGTGAGAGCCCAGACTTTTCTCCTGGATCTGGATGCACACGCACTTCTTGTGTTACTGCTCCGTGTGCTGCCATACCCTAGTGAAACTTTGTGTGCTTTGCCTAGGCATAGCACAGTTGGGAGCTGGAAGCCTGGGCATTAGGTGTGACCCTGGTAAGTTTAAATTGGCTGTGGTTTTAATGCTGGGAGGCCAGTATAACTCTGCAGTGCAAGCTATGAGAAGTACATGGGGTTGCTGTCTTTCCTGCAGGTATCTTAGGAGTAATTGTTTTAGGGGTTAGTTGGCTAAAGGTGGTCTCTAATGGCTTGGAAATTATGATATAAAATACGAGAGGAGTTTTTAAAAGGAGGATTACAAGGCAGGGGGCAAGTAAGGAATAATACCAGGAGTAATAATAATCAAAATCAAGCAGACCAGGTGAAGACAATGCTAAGGATATAAGGAATTCTGGGTAGCAGCCTGTGTACATATTTTGAGCACCAACATTGCTAAAAAGTGGAAGAAGAAAGAGACCAGCCCCCTCAAATTTCTACCAAACTAAGAAGGAGAAGATCTAGAAATAGCTGTGTTTGCTACTTAATTCAGTTACAGATAAGGTATAGATCTCTGGCACAGTTTTGGCTGATACGTCTGTGTGGCAGAGTATTCAGGCGTGACTTTTCACATGCTCATGTCATAATCAGACTTCACGGACTGGATAGGGTAGAGGCAGTATTCCCTGGGCAGAAGTGGTCTTCCCCCTTCCTTTGCTGGGAAATTTGTGAGACAGGCAGGTTTTGCTGCAGCTGTTCAGACGTGGTGTTAGTTTTTTTGTGTGTAATGCCCTTGGCACCATTTAAGGGATTATGTTTTTGAAAGGCAAGTGTCTTCAGAGAGTTGTAGTCTCACAGATGGCTCCATCTTGTCTTCCAGTTGGCAAGCAGCCTGGGAATAAGTATCAAAATAATTTTTAATACAGCAAAGAGAAATGCTTGCCAATGTTTGTACAGCCAATAAAAAGCCTCAGTAATAAAGATTTTGTGAAATAACTGTGATAGATCAAAGTGACATTTAAGTGATGCTCATGAGCATCATTTAATCTCCAGCTAACTGCTAAAGGCCTGCTGCTGTGGAACAATTGCAGTTCCTGTGTTCTGCTTTAGTGTATCTGTCTTGCTTAAGGCCCTGACCATCACCAAAGCTTGTAATTTCTCTCTCTCTGTGTGAATGATGGATGCTTAAGTGCTGTTTGAAAACTTATTTGTTTCCAGTATTGAACTTTATTCTGAATTTTCTTTATAGAAAGTGAGCTGTTTTCAGCTTCCAGGATGTGATGGAACTATTGTTTGCTGACTTCCCGTGACTCCTTTGTGGAGTTAAAAATCGGAGAAGTTGCTTTCTTGCAAGGTTGGATGCATCTCCACAGATTAAACTCTTGAACTTTTGTTGTGGGTATAGTTAATAGTGAAATAGTGCAAATCCTGAGACATGTATTTAAATCTTAGAAGTATGTTAGGATAGTTTGGGTTCAAGGGAACCTCAGGTGATTTCTGGTCCAATTCCCTGCTGAAAGCAGGACTGACTCTGGGGTTGTGTCAGGTTGCTCAGAGCTTTTATCTTGTTGGGCCTTGAAAACCTCCAAAGATAATACAGCCTCTCTGGGTAGCCTTCTTCACTTCTTAGCTGCCTACAGGGTGAAAAAGTTTTTCTTTGTATCCAGTTTCCCATTTTTAATTATGTCCATCTCTTTCTTGTCCTGCCCCTCTGCACTGCTGTGTATGGATTGCTGTCATCCTCACTATTGTTATGTGGCTTCTTCAGAGCATTGCTACTAGAAGAGGGTAATTCAAGTAATTTCTAACATCTTAGAAGTCTTGGAGTAGCACACTTGCATTCTTTGATCTGCTTTCCTTCCTACAGCATAAGATAGCACTGTACTTCCTGAAATTTACTGTTGCTGCAAATATGTCTTCATACCCAAAGAGGGCATTCTAACCTTAAAGATGTTCTTAGTTCTGCCTTGCTGGCTTTCTCTGCTACAGTCCTTGCTTATGACCCAGACTTTAAGGTAATTTAAGACATTTCATATGTTTTTGTTCAGTGAAGCACTATGACACTTTTATTGCTCAGAAATGAAAATCTCAGTCTTCTCAGTATCTCTCATGGTTTTGTTGTCACCTCTTTGTTTTTGTAAGGCTAGTCATGCGAGGGGTTCCTGCTCACAGAGGGCTGAGAGAGAGGATGCTTTCTAGGTTGAGCAACTATGGCAAGTACATTCAAAATACTGTGAGTTTTCCTTTCTGCCTAATCAGGAGGAAATTCAAAAGGTTTCCAACATAAAAAGGTAGCACTGTTTCACTCAGTAGTTAAAGGAGCCTGTCAATTAACTATTTATATCTATAGACTGTCTTAGTGGATTTGCTTGACAGAGATATTTTAGAAATCTATTTTCCAGTCTCAGATCTCAGATTTGTTTAGATTTGGAGTCCAAAAATGTAGACAGGTGCAAGTTGTTATAGACAGAGTCCTCTAAATATGATGTTTGTATTTGCTTCATGTTTCTGGTGGAAAATATAAGTTAACCTGAGGTTTCCAATAAAAATTCACCAGACAGAATAGCATTATTGCAGGATCTGCCTCAAGGGGACCTGCAACTCTTAAGGTTTGATAGCTTAGATAATATAAAATTCTATCTGAGTGCTTCTTTTAAATCTCCAACCTTTTCCATGAAGACAGGAGTTCTAAAGGTACAAAGCTTTAGGTGTATTCTGATAGTGAAAATAGTTAGCTGTCTTTCAGGAGTCCTGTGTTAGTCCTTTGTTCTGTCTTGGGCATGCTTTGTGGCTGGGATAAAGTTGTGTAGTTTCTCACATGGTCTGCTTCAACCACAAAGCAAATGCATCAGATTACTGCTGTACCTCAGAACTCATGAGATCAAATGTCTCTGAAATTCATTGCTTTCCTTGAAAGGAAGCTACAGCAGTTCTGCCTGCTACTTCTTAATAATAATACTTTTTGGGAGTATTGTGTGTAAACCTGAAAGTAGCAGAAGAAATTCCTAATTACACAGGGACCTATCCCATATACCTGAAAGGATATGCAAATGTGAGCTACCTCACACAAATCCTGGATTATGAATTCAGGTTTTCTAAAGCAAATAATATTGCTTTAGAATTGGAAGTAATGAGTTAACAATCTCTGTTTATTCTGGAAAACTATCTGAATGACACTCAAAGTTTTTCTCTGCCAAGCTTTTTGTTGCTGAAAAAGATCTGTTCAGGTGTGTGTGTTTAATGCCATATGGTATGCTCTGCACCTTCTTTATCCACTTAAAATGCTAAGATGGATCTGGAATATATTGACCTGAAAAACTGTTCACTGGCTTCTTCTTTTAATACAGAAAATATTTTTGAGAGGTTTGATTTTTGTGTTGACTTATTTATTTAGCTTGAAGTATTTTGCTGAAGACTTTGTTTCAGTGCAATATCCTGCGAAGTCCCTGGCACCCAAGAAACAAGCTATGTCATATAGGGGTACAATTTCTTTGAGGATGAATGCTGTGCTTTCATTTACTTTGGTAATAAAAGTAGTGGGTGAGGTTCAGTGAAAGGTGGCAGATACTGTGTGTTTGTACTTAGGTAGTGGCACTTAATTGAATCACAAACAGCATGTGACAGAAATGTCACATGTTAAACTTCTGGCAGAAGTCTGTGCTTTTGTTGAGCAGCATAGACATGTGTTAGTAAGGGTAGCCTGTGTTATTGACTAATGTGTGTTAGCCCAGGGAGAATGTCAGAGTAAATTGTGACAGGTAATTGTCTTGATTTCCTAGGCATGAATAGCAGTGATTTACAGTCAGGGGAAAGAAGCTCTCACAAGAGTGTTTTCGTTGGGATGATCTCTAAGGGGATGAATGGAGTCAGTGTGCCTTTAGAGGGAGGTTTGGTTTAGGTTGTCATACAAGCTCTGTGTGCTGTGAAAGACATAAAAGAAACCCTCAGCCAAAAGGCTGAGCAATTGGAGGGAAGCAATGAAATCAATGAACACAGCTGAAGTGGGGCTCTGCCTCTTTTAAATGCAGCTGGGGAAGCCCAGAAAATTTTGAGCCCTGCTGATGGGCAGTGTGAAGCAGGAAGGCTCTCCACCTAGGAAGGAATGGAGTGGGCTGAGGAGGTGGAGGGCCTGGAAGCTCATATGAGGAGGATTTTTGGGGGTAAGTTGAGACATGCTTGTTTGCTGTTGTGAGAGAAATGCTGTTAGGAGGACTGGAGGGAGGCTTGTGCATGTTTGTGTTGTGACCAAAAGGAAAGATTGGAAAAGGACCAGAGAGTCTGTATTGCAGAAATTGGTATTGGGAAAGAGAGTATCTCTCTTTGGCTTGGAACACTATTCAGGAGCTTTGTGGATGGTTATCATTCTAGGCTGTGAAGTGTGGCCTGTCCAGAGTTTTTGTCAAAGCTCCAGAGCAGCAATTGGAAATATTCTGGATCAACTCTCACTTGAAAAGAAATGAGCCCTTGGTTTGGAAGGAGTAACTGGATGGTTGAAATGCAGTGAAAGTGGGTGTAAAAGCAGGCAGGGTTTGATGTCAGTGGTGGAAAGCATGTGCAGTGTTGGTATTAGCAGAATTAGGATGGAGAAAAAAATGAGTGAATGACAAAGTAGATTTGTGATGTCCTCCCTTAGCCTAGGATTTACTGACTGTATTCTTTGATCCTTGTCTGCTTCTGGTGGCCATGGCTTTTGAAGGTGTGTGAAAGGCCTTTGGTCCCATCGACTCTTTGGTCTGCAGTCCTTGTGTGAGGTGCATGGGGTTACTCTCAGCTCCTACCTGAAGCGGAGCAGGCAGATCTCCGTGTTTCTGCCATACCTGGTGATGTGGGTTGGAAATAGCAAGTTTGGCCTCTAATGCCAGGACTCCTACATTGATTATGGGGAGTTAGATGTTTAGTGCTGGTAGGTGCCTCCTTTGAGTGCTCTCCAGCTGTATATTGAGGCCTTCTCGACCTCTGTGTTGATAGCTGTTGTCCCTCTGTGCTGCCACATCTGCTAAATTCTGTAGTTCAGTGCAATTACTTTCTAGAGAGAAGCTCTATTCCTTCCTGGAATGTTAATTTTCTAAAAAATTGTTTAAAAGATATCTGACTTGCTCTAGTGATTACTGACCCACTGTATTTAGAGGGAGCTGTGATTTCTGCTAGAAGTGTGGTTAGTATTCTGCTGCTGTTTCAGCAATCTCTGCTATAGTATTTCTTCCACAGCCTGTTTATAGAGAATCTCAGAATTTCATCTGAACAACCTACTTTTCTCCTCTATGCTAGAGGAAAAGGATATAGCTGGCGTCTTCACTTTTGTGTTCTGGGGCCCAGTAAAACAAACTTCCAGCTTCTGTTTTGTCTGTCTACAGCCTTGGGTAAAGGTTGTAAAGGTCAAGCCATATTCTCAGTGAAGATCTCAAAAGGGATATCATGTGTGTCTTTCCCACTTGCCAGTGAAGGTCTCTGAGGGAGCTGCACTCTCTTGCTGGAGCAGAGGTTCAGCCCTCCCAGGCTGTAACACCTGCAGGCTGATGATGCTGAGCAATCTGCTGGCATTTGGCAAGGAGTTGCACTGGAGCTGCTTGTGCAGGCGTGAGGACAGCAGGGTGGTGCTGCGCTGTGCCTCCTGGGGCCACTGGAGGATCTTCATCTCGCCACTTGGAGCAGCAGTTTATTGTCAGCTGCAAAAGTACAGGTCACACACATGCTGCTGCAAAGAGCAAAGAATACCCGAGTGCAGAAATTCTGTTGGAGCTTAAAGAGCTGCAGGGCTTCATGTAAAGCCCAGAGACTTTGTTTTCAGGGGAGCAGGGAGAGGGAGCAGCACCACTTCTTTGCCTTTCTCCTAGCTGCAGGTTGGCCTCATGTCCTGTGCATTGCTGTAATTGCAGTTTGTGTTCGTGCCTGGCTTTTGCAGTGTCGTGTATTTAATCTGCATCCTGAGATGCTGTGCTTTCTGTGGGAATTTGGTGCTCAGCTTTCCTGATGTCTGGAGCTCCATTCCATGTCTCTTCTTGCCTAGGCAGCATGGACTATGCATCTGACAGCCTGGCTGGGGCTACAAGGTGAACTTCTTCAGCAGACAAAGGAGGAGCACTTGTCCTGGGACTTTGATATTAAATTATAAAGCTAAAAGCCTTCTGACTCCTCACCCTTAGCAATATAGGAGCTGCCATGTTGTTTTATTTTCATTATATGTGATCACTACTGAGCTGTTAAGAGAAAATTACTTTCTATTTCAGTAAACTCAATTCTGGTTTCAGACTGACTGTGCATCAGATGCTTAATTTGGAACCCACTCTCTTCGTGAAATTAAAAATTCAAATCTCCAAGCTGGAGCATTCAAACTGTGCTTGAATTAGAAATTGACTGCTGTCAATGTGCTCTCACACTTCACTTTTTAAAAGATTCCTTCTTCCCCTCCCCCCTGATGCGTTTTATATTAGAGTCTTGCTGTAGATGATCTGACTGAGCAGAAGTAGTGGGAATCCACACTGTCACTCTGTAGACAGAGTGATGAAAGAGAAGTGTGGTGTGTTAAGTAGACCATTTTTTGAAAAGGACTGCTGTGTACTGATTTCATAGTTTCACGAGTGTTTGGTGGAATGATTTTATGGGATATGACTGCAAACCCATTAAGTGTTGTTTGCAAATTAATTTATGACCTAAGGAAACTACAGAGTTACTATGCAACATCCTTGCTCCCCTATTTCTGTGTAATATTTAAAGCTGTTGTCAGTTCTCGACTGAAAAGAATCAGAGAGTTCTCTCCATGTAAGACATTTGCATGGACTGCCTCTAGAGACTTTTTATTGAAACTGGGAACAAAAGAATTTTTCCCTGTGAAGAACAACAAAACTTACACCCACACCCCACCTCCTGCAATAAGCTCTGTGAATATTCTCTGTAGGCTTGCAACTTGTGTGTCCATCTGCCTCTTTGGAAAATGGGTAAATTATTCTCAGTAACTTAACTATTGAGTTAAAAAGAAATTTGCCCATAGTTTTGAAAAAAAATTGGGCTGGGTATTTTTGGGGAAGTGTCTTCTCTTATTCACTATGCTGAAGGTACCCAGTGCCGATGCTGGCTTACTTTTCCAAGCCTGGTTGTGTTCATCCTTGGGAGGTTTTGTTGTTCATCAGATGGGCTGACAGGATGGATCCCTGAGCTGGGTGTGGGGTTAGTGGGGAGCCTGGGAGCTGTTCTCTTAGGCAGCTGGTGGTGTGAGTTTGGCAGTTCTGGCTGGCTAAGGCAGGTGTCAGTGTGTTGGGTGAAATACATCCGTGAATTGTGTCAGGAGGTTTGGAGAATGATTGGGTTGAGGCTGATCAACCAGAGATTAATTTGGAAAGTGAGTTCCAGTAACAAATATGTAATTAAGGAAGGGATGATTGTTACTGACATGGGAAGTGTTGTTATTTACCAACTGACTTTTTGGTAGACTTTTTTTTCTTTCTTAGTGTTAAGGCTAGACCAGGTTTAAACTGGCTTATTTTTTTAAAATTTCTTTTTTATTTCTTGAGGTCTGAAAAATGTGATGGGTGTATTAATATCAGTTGATGTGATTCTAATTCTAGAGAGAGGTGTTGTAATTTCATCAAATGGCTTAAAATGAGTTGTTGCATTTAGGAGGCAAGTGGCTTGATTGTGACAACTCAATGACATGCATTATGGGAGTGTGTCAATAACAACACAATTATTTAAACCCTGGCTAAAGAAGACCATTCTGGCTTTTATAATGCTCAACTCTTTGAAGTGCTTTTTAGTGGAGAATGGAAACTGACATGCATTTAATGACCTCAGAGGATATGTTATTTACGACATTTTGGAAATCTAACAGCTGAGTAACTGTACCGAGTCTGTTACCTTAGAAATCACAGGGAGCCTCGGTGAGGAAATAATTTGTATCATTATATCCAGTACAATGTAACTCGGCAGTGCTTCCCTGTGTAGATACCCTTTATAAAACTTTAGATAAACCACACTTACAGTTAACACTCAGTAGGTGAGACTTTTCATTTTAGGAGTTACTAAAGCCTTTATTCGGAAGTGACTTTCTTTGAAAGCTTATTTGTGCGAAGAGGTGGTACTTGTTTGTTTCCATGTAGGCTGTATTGAGATCAGTGCCATCTTATTTGGCATATTTAGTGGCGTCTTTGAAATTCAGTAAACGAGTCAAACTGTAACTGATTAGGAACTTGCAGCATTTTACATATTTCTGTGATATAGGAGCTGAAGAGTAATGGTTATTGTCATGTCAGATTTATCACCAAGAGTGGTTCATTTTTGTTTCTGATAGGTTAAACATTTATGTGTGTATGTTTGTAAATAATAAATATGTGGAACTCACTTTGTTTGTGTATAGTTTGATGCAGGTGTTTGGGGCTTCTTTAAGAGAAGCAACACTACAGAAATTGCTTGGAGCAGTGCTTTGATAGCTGGCTTTGAATATGACCAAATACCTTTTCTTCCACATCACAGTTACCACCCACAAGTGCTCTGAGGATGAATTTGTTATTCTAATGAAAATGAACTGTCTATAATATAGGTGTATTCAGATAGTTGGGCTAGCTTTAAAATTGCGTCTATAATTTCTCATTTTCAGGGAGAGCTTAAATGATCTTGCAAGCATTCTGCATCACATGCTTATAGCAGGAGTGAGAAGATGATCGCCTCAGAGTTTCTGTACTGATCTATACAATTCTACCAGAATAACAAAAATTGAAGATATTTACACCTTTTCATCCACAGATGCTGTTAGAACATTTGGTCCTGAGCTGCTACTTTTGTGGCTGAGAACAAAGACTGATGATCTAAAATAAATTAGATTACTGTTTTGCTGTCCTTTGGTGTCAGGTTGGACACAAGAGAATGTGCTCTTTCCATCAGGAAATGCTCTTAGGCTTCACCTCTCCCTCTTTCACCTCACTTGGTGCAACTAAGATGTCGCTTTACAGCAAGAGACTATTTTCTTTTTCCCTCTGCTCTGGATCTGAACTGCTATTGTACATGAAATGTTGATCATCAGGAAAGATTGCTATGGTGAAAGAGCTGTTAAGAATATTTCTGAGCTTTCATAATTTGAATTTGAAGTAATTTGCACATATCTGCCATTAAATATATGTTACATTGTCTTCTAAGATTGTAAAATATATATTTTAAAAATTTGACTTTTAATATTACTATTGAAAGGCTCTTCCATTTGTAGATTTCTAAATGTGTGTCTCATACAATGCATGACACCCTGTAGGGTAGGGCTTTAAAATTGCCTTTGGTTGTTTTCATTTGGATAATTTTGTAGTTAATTGCCAACAGTTATTTGATGTTCTTCAAACTGAGATGAGAAGAATTTAAGGCCTGTCTTTTTATTTTGTAACAAGCCAGCTGAATTGGTTCAGTGTAATTTCTCTGACAGGCAGACAAGGCAAGCTATGGTGGGAAGGTTATGCAGAGAAAGTTTATGGAGCTGTATCTCAGATATGTAATAATAAACAACTGAAGTTATTCTAGTCTTGAGAACAGGGGCATGGCACAAGGGTAAACAGTGCCCAGACAGTACATCAAGGCAATAGAACCCTCCTGGCTGGGTTTTGTGATGGCTGAGGGCACTGTGAGTGCTCTCTAGCTGGACCTGGAGATCGGGCTTCCCCTTATCCTTTGGGAAAGGTGAGAGTGTCCATGTTCAAGTCAGTCCCAGCTCTGCCTGGCTCTCAGGGGCAGCCACGTTCAGGCAAAGGACTGCAGCTCTCTCCCTGTAGCATCCTCTGGATGCCTGGTGGCTTGGCCTGATTCTCATCCTGGGTATCACTGGGGCAGTGTAACTCTGCTCTGGTATCCAGGTGAGTGCTTTGTGCTGCTGGATGGACTCACCAGGAGAGGGACCTGGAGTGCATGCAGGAGCAGAGTGCCAAACCTGTCTAGAGGCTGTCTGTGAACCTTGTGAGGGGCACAGAGATGTGTGGGCTGTGTGTGATCTCATTCAGGACACTGCAACTGGACCCCTTTGGCTCCAATAATTTTTAGAATTGCATCCAGTTCACTTGGTGTGAATATCTAATGCTTTGGCCAATTTAAACCTTATTTACATTAGCTTAGTTTAAATTTGGTGTTTAAAGAGCTCTAATTATCTGTCTACTTTAGAAATTCATAGTGACTTAGTGAGATCAATTTTAAACTGATTTTAATTAAACCAGAGGACCTTTTGTGTTTTTACAGATGAGACCTTTTTAAATGGCCATGGACTATATGCAGCCTTAGAATGACTCTTATGCATGACTGATTTCTTCTGCTGAAGTCAAATTTAGCCTATTGTTTTGTATATAAACCAAAAGAATTAAATTTTAAAGAACATTCTGTTCAGTTTTTGTTCCCTTGCTCTGAGAGTGATTCCTGTTTGTTAAGACTTCTATTAAATTACTCCCAGAACAGCATTTCGCTGTCTTTTTATAGTAGACAGGCTGATGGACTCCATGACCTTTTTTACTTCTGATTTCTGTGATGCTTTTTTCCCTCAGACAAAAGAGAATATAAGAGACTGCTGGGATATTCTAATTTATGGTGATAGGAGGCAGAATACAGGGGCTTAACTGCAGTCCCATGGTGAGATGTGCCACTATTCTAGTATATGGAAAATGTATAAATTGCTTTTGTTGGAGGTTATTTGGAGAGAATTTAATGAATGTTGGGAAAATTCTCCTGGGAAGTTTCAGTTCAAATGCTTAAATTCTTGTATAAGATGTCATCATAGTGAGGTGTGTGTGAGGCCTGTGTTAGGAGCTGCTGAAGAATTTAGATTATGTGCATATCCATCAATGTAAAAACTGACAAAGGATTGTGATTAGAGAGGAATGTTAAATGTAAAGAAAAAATATCAGAAACTTGTGTTTTTGTAAGGGCTCTGTGTGGGTGATATGAATATTTCCAACATCCAGTTGGTTCCGTTTCTGTGAGTAGAGGGCAGCTAATAGAGGACATAATTCAGCTAGACATCAGATCCCCTTGTAGAGTGATTCTGGCAAAAAGGTGCAGTCAATATCTTTTTGTGTTACAAAATGGATGATAGTGCAGGCCTTGTATTCCCATTGATTCCCATTGTGCAGGACAGAAAAATGGAATACCATTTAACTAGCAGTACGTAAACACATGAATGAAAGTAGTCATCATGTAATCTTTTATCAATAATGCATATATAAAAATATACAGAAAACACAGACATTAAATTCTCATCTCCCAATTTTACTGTTTACTGTGGAATTTTTATCTTGTTTGGGTGGGGTTTTTTGTTTGTTTTCCTATCTCAGCAAATAACAAATTTATCTTTTCATCTGTGTAAGTGAGGTATGTGTAAGGAAATCAAGTTACTGAGCAGAGGCTCCTTCTTAATGGCATTAATACTTTAGTAATGTTAAAAAATAATAATTTTCTAGGATTGGTGATTCTTCATGCAAAGCTTTTCCTTCAACTTTACATTTTTGACAATAGGTAGTATCATAAATCTAAATGACAACTTGTGTAGTATCTCATTAGACCAACATCTGCAACCACAATACAGTTGTATCTGTTATGGCAGCAGAGCCTGAGCCATTTGCTACTCATGGTGTTAAAACATGGGTTTGAACACAAGAAACTGAACAAAACCTCTTTGTGATCATGGTTCTCACATTTCGGGTGCAGATTCAGTCCTATCTTAGATGTGCTTGTAAGTCTGAAATCAGTTTGCCTCAGAGAAACTTAAACCAAGTTTCTGCTTCAGCGTGCTGTTAAGCAAGTTGAGAATGGAAGAGCAGAGTGATATTGTGAATAGGGAAGATGATGCGATACATTGTACCCAGGTTTGTGTCCGGATGGAGGAGCTTGTTAGTGAGCTCCCTTAAAAACAAGTGGGAACTCTTTGGAAGGCGAATGAATACACACAGTGTTCTCTATCTGCAGTATGGTCAGTGTCTGTGTCTTGTTGAAATGGAAAACGATACACTGCTTGAAATTTCAGAAACAGCTATTTTCAGATACTACAGTATGTTAAGCCTGGAAAACTGCAGAAAGTGAACTGCAGTCACTTACTGACTTTTTCTCCCCTCCCAGGTGATCACCAGCAATTGATGCCGGCGGGCTCTCTTCGTAAAAAGAAGCTGGCAAGAAGACCTGGATACATGAGGCCAGAAGCTCAGCGACAGATGGAGTTCCAGTCCCCGGGTGCCTGTGCGGGGTGCAGCCCAGCAGAGCTCCAGCAGCACTGTGGAGGCACTGAGGGCTGTGCTCTGCACAGACAGTGCCAAAATGACTTGGAATTCCTGCTCTGTAGTGCTGTAGCTCCTGCTCCTGGGGTGACAGCCTTGGCCGCTACTGGAAATGCTCCAGGATGCTGTGAAAATCTTTCTTATTGCAATGGTCCACAGTCAGAAAGCACAGGGACAGGGGTCTGCCCTGCTGCCACAACAGGCAAAGGAGATGCTTCTGCTGTGTGCTGCCGCAGCAGCGAAGTGAGCAAGCCCCCAAACATGTGTGCTTTGGATCAGACAGAAGTGAATAACAACTGTGAATATCGAAACAGAGGTAGTATTTCTCATTCTGCTGGTGCACAGGATAGCTTTAGATCAAGTTTCAGTTTCATACAGCTCTCTCTGAACTCAGCCTCTGGAGTAAATGATGTGGAAGGCAAATCTATTGAGGAAGATGAGATTGCTCTGCATCCCAAAACCACAGGCAATCTGCAGAAGCCAGAAGAGATGGCACAAACTCATGAGCACTTGGGAGATTTGTGTTGCTCCTCCAGATCCAGTGAAGATTGGCAGCATGAACGTGAGAGCCCAGTAAATGATAAATTACAGGATTGTGAGACTGTCTCTCTCTTGGATATAGATGCAACATTTTCATATTCTACAGATTCCTCGGATGCAGCATCTGCTGGCTCTTCTGTCACCTCAGGCTACGAAAGTAGCTTTACTGTCAGTGACCATAACTGGGACACTTTGATGAAAAAATATGAACCAGTGCTACAGGATTGCTTGCTCGGCAACCGCAGTACTTTAAAGGTCAGTAATCTCACTTTGTTTTTGATACCTTTTCCTCAAAACATTTTATTTGTAGTGCCAAAATCAAAGTTTACATAGGAGTTTAGATACTACTGGCTTTTGTGGTCTTTGTTCAGAGTTTTACAGTAGACCTCTGCATGACAAAAATGAGATAACAGGATTTGTTTGGTTCTTGAAAAATAGGTGATATTTTTGCAGTACCCTATTCTATGTTCTACTGAAACTTTAATCCTCTCATTTCCAACATCACACATCAGTTTCTGACTTCAGTAAGTACCACTTCTTTTCACAGGTGGCTGTTTTGTCTGCAGTTTGGGTTATACGTAGTATAAAATTAGGAGGTGGTAAGAACTCTTTTCTTGAAGTGTCATGATTTAACAACACTGAACTTTTTAATTGGAAATGTTGAAGTTGAGCCAAAGACTTCTAAGAATTGGGCAACTTTGTGAAAGTAGTGTGTAATCTAATACGTGCTCTCCCCATGTGAAGACAAAGGAGGATCAAGTCCCTTTCTGTCTCCAGCTGGGAACTGAAACCTTTTTTTCTTTTCCCCTTCCACCCTGGAGGAGTAGTGGGCTGGTGAGTCAGGAGTCTTTTTGCATATATGTATGTTCCTGCATTTGTACCTACAGTGTACACAGGCAGTGTCATTTCACTGTGCTCTCTGTGCTCGTTATAGGAGAGGGGTGGGGAAGCTTTAGGAAGGATCATCTGTGTTATATTTTTATGGTGGTAGGGTGGGCATTCTGATCTTACCCTATCAAAGGAGCCAAGTATTGGCTTTATTGTGCACACAGGAAACATTAATCTAGAAATTAATATGGACACAATGGATTGCACTAATTTGTTCAAGGTGTACTGAACAAATGGTAATGGAATTTTGGGGTTTTTTTGGGGATTTTTTTTTTTTTTAGGTGTCTGGGTTGTTTTTTGTTTTGTTAGGTTGTTGTTGTTTTTTTTTAAATTTAATTTTAATTGTCTCACTAGTGCCCGAGTTTCTTGGTTGCCTTTCAGAAGCTCAGCTCTTTGTAACTTCTCAGCTCAAACACATACCTGGTGAGAGGTGCTGTATGGCCTTTAGGCCTAATGAAACAACCTGCTCTGGGGAGACTTTGCACAGACCTCCTGTCTGGGTAAAACAGAAGGCTGAGAAAGGTTTATTCTTTCTTTGCTTACCATGGCATCTGACCTGGGCTTGCAGTGCTCTGTAATACTTTATTTTCATAGATAATATGTGTAGAACTCAAACTAGGTTCTCTTATTTACAGACTTCACACACATTTACATGGAACAGTTTCTTTGTTTTCATGCCTGGAATTGCAATGTGCCCATTGTCTGAGATGGTTTGGGAAATTAATTCACTGCAAATTTGGGAATGCATAACGCAATCAAAATAGGAAATTATTTTTCTTTCTTTTCGGTATTGCTTATTTGATAGGCACAAAAGAAACATTGCTATCTTTAATTTCTGTATTCATTAATACATTGAATGGAGAACTGGGGATTTGTGCCCTTAGATGTCTTTGCCCTTGGTTAGCCAGTGGTGTATGTTGAATTTGAAGCACCTTCCTGTTGTAATGATAATGAGTAGAGTCTCAAAGTTTCCTCAGAAAGGAACAAAGGCAAAGGTAGTCAAGAAAAGGAGACAAAACCAAAGTTGTTACAATTATGCTTTCTCCGTACTTAAAAAGTGATCTTCATCTGGTGCACATCTAGGACTTGCCATGCTGAAGCACAGGCAGGTCATTGATTTGCTGAGCTCCAAGTGTCTCCCAGCCTGCCAGCACTTTACAGAGCAGCATCAGTCAGTTTGCCGTGGGCGTGCCTGGGCTCTGGTACCCAGGCAGGCTTTAAATGACCTGCCACTGTAGGACATGATGGAATAAACACTGCCAGCAGCAGCAAAGCTGAACTCTCAGCATAGGTGGTTACTGTACATCATGTATGTGAAAAAAGTGTCACTTGAATCATTCCTACTGCAAGCCTCTTTAAAACTTTATAAAAAGTCAGGCATAAAACACAGAAAATAATTTATGCTGAGGGTTCAGAGCTCTTCCCTTCAATACCATTTGCATTCCTCACTAGCCTCAGAGAAAAAAGATTGGAGTTCCAGGAAATGAAAACCAAAATAAAGTAAAGCACAGAAGAAATAGGAATGTATACAGTGTTTTGTGTTTGTTTTTCTTCTGGAGCATCCTATAGCCTCTTATTAATCAAACATTTTTGGATGCTTTCCTGACTTTATTTTTTTAGTTCTTTTCTTACTAGTCTACTTTCACATACCATATTTAGAGGGAAATCCTGAATTTAAAGGCTTGTGTGTTGATTGTCTAATTTGTGTGCTGATGTGTAGTCGTGATAACTGAGTGCTTCTATTAACTTGTTGACTGGCTGTACCTGTTTTTCTGTATGCAACTTAGAGTTTAAATATGAGGATTAAATATGAAAGAGCTTCAGGGACGAGGGAAATATTTTTTTAAGATTTCTTAAGGATGTCTAAAGTATGGATTTTAGTGCTCTCCCAAGCACTTTCAGGCTTTGGACTTTGAGAATATACACTGCTTCTTTCTCCAGGCTCACCTTTTTCAGGGCTGATAGTGGCTTGTTTGGTACAGTTCATGCATAAATTTAATAAGAACCATATTCCAGTCTTGTAAATGCAGCTGTGTTAGGCTGTGTCTGTCATGGCAGTGAGGAGAGGACTAAACCTACCTTCTAACCAATTTCTTTTAACGGTAAAAACTTGTAAAGGCCTTACAAAATTTTACTAAATTTAACAAAGAGAATCATTACCTTTTGAAATAAAACTTTATTGTGGTAAGTTCCTTTTGGAATGTGAGAGAGTACTTTGTATGTGGTTTGGGTATTCTTGGTGTTCTGCTTTTTTTCCTCATCTAGCATTTGCATTGTGAAAATGCAAATATTGACGTTATGTAGATGAGCCTAAATTGTGTTTTAAGGAAACTTTTTTTGGCTGCAAATTAACATTCTTTTCTGACCCAAAACATCAACATACCTGTTCCAAAGTACTCATACTGCATTTCTGTTTACAGAATAAAATGTGGTTTGCATATGGAAATTTTATATTTGTTCTCTGCAAAACTCAGTTACAAAATCATCAGAAGGAGCTTGGGAACAGACTGTTGAGTACAATGTGATCAGAAGTTGATATGGTGCTGACAGAATTCTCTAATAATCATACGTTCATTTATTCAAAGGGTGAAAAATATCCTATAATCGCACAATCACCTTTGCTTTTCATGAAATATAATTTGTTATTCTCTGTGTATGTTTGGACTAAAGCCATGCTTGACTCAAGTAGCTGCAGTTCAGCTGACTTCCAAATAGGTCTGTCTACTTAATAAATACTGGGATTAACCATCATAATTTGGCCATTGTAGTGATGTAGTAATCCATTAAATTTATATTGCATAGAAGTTTATAGTTATATATTTTTAAATGCAGCTTCTTCTTAACTAACTTTTTTTCTTTGCATAGTTAAAATCCTTGATCTTACGGCTTCAGAGGCTTCAGGAAAAAGCAATAGAGGAAGATGACTATGATAGAGGTGAGAATTGCTCCTCCCTACTCCCCACTGGTTCATGCTTCTTTTTTTCCCCTCTTTCCTTCTTCCTCTATTAGTTTTATTTTATATTTTCTACATAGCAGTGGCTAGGTGTGAAAACAAGTTCAATGAACTCTATTGTTTATTCTGTCATATGGCAGGAAACAAATTAAAGTAGGTCAGCAGCAGGTAGCAACAGTTTTTATTTTCTTGAGCCACATCACCATGTGGCAAGGTTGAAATCCAAATACCCACCATCTGGATCAGCTGTTTTGAAGCAGCATGACTGAAAAAAAATGCAGAAATGAGTGGAAGCTTCAAAAGGAGAAAGGACAGGCACTGGCTGCTGACAGAGTGAGATTTGCTGCTTGCCACATTTAGTCATGACACTACAACAGGGCTCACAGAAACAAGGTCAGTGGATATTGCAGAAGTGAATGATACTGTCCTGTGGGATTAAGTTGGTGTCCACTGAGTTCAATCAAATTCAGCTAGACAATGTGGTGGTGATAAAACTGCTGGCAAATATCTATCTTTGAAATGCCTTGGCACTTCTGATAAGTTTTGCATGTATGCACATTAATAATTAGAGCATCCATTAACACATGTTGGGTTTTTTATTGTTCCCTGTTATGGTAGTCTGTGTTCACGTAGTCATACTTTGATAATCTTGAGGTTCTAGGGTAAATTCTTCCTGCTAGGTCTGTCTTCAGTTGGAAGAGACTGAAAGCATTTCAGTGAAATCTGCATGGTTACTTCAGATAATCAGTGTGGAAAAAGAAAGCTCCTTTCCTCCCACTTTTATGCTCTCGGCTTTTAGGAATTGGGCAGCGGTCAGACTTGTGGTTTGCCTCTCCAAATTACTGTGTGATGCTTTGTAGTTGTGCCGTGACTCTGTTTTCCTGCCCCCAAAGATGTCCCCAAGATGAAAATCTAGTGTCTATGGGGTAGATGTGTGACATTTCTGCAAGAGTGGTTCTGTTGGCCTCTTAAAGGCCTGCCTGTGTGTAGGAGAAGAGTCTCTTACTGCCACAAGTCATTCTTTTTAGCGTGGCATCCCCTAACAGGGAAAAGTTTTAGGTGTGTTAAAATCTGAGGATGTAGTAGATATTTATGGGTTTAGTCTCTGTCAAATAGACATTATTAATGTGTGTGCTTTACATGTGTAACACTCATAACTCTTCCTTTTTTAAGTGCCTGTGGGTTGAGCTCACAGTTGGAGACTTCCCAACAGCTGTGTACTCGGTGTGCCTGGTTACCGCAGATTCCAGCTGGGATTCTCTAGGCAGTCAGCCAGTCTGACAGCAGTGTTTCAGTGTATCAGGTGTGACATCTCCATGTGATGCCATATAGTTGTTGGCCACAGGGAAAAATGATGACTTGTGTTGAGTCTCACACAGAAAGTGTAGTTTTCCTGGGCACTGGTCTTTCATCGTTAAAACAGGACTAGTTTTCTGTTGTCCATCACTTCCTCCTTTTACCCTTTTCAGTTCCACCCTGGTTATCAAGCAGGGTTAGCACACCTCATTAGCGCAGAGGGTGGTTTGCAGAATGTTGCATTAATTCCCCTCAGATAAGTGGTCTGGCTGAAATGTTATTTCACCAGGTGTTGTGGGCACAGAGAAAAAGTGATAAGGAGAATCCACAGATTCTGTGGATTCTGTTTTGTGTGGTAATTCTGACATAAACAGGCAGAAAACATTTGTTCTGGTATGGGACTGGATGCTGAGGTGCTTGAGAGACTTTAACTTGAGTTCTTCATCCCTTTGGAAACTAGATACTGTTGCTCTCAGAAAATGACAGACATGCTTCATGCATGCATGCAACCAGGCATCCTGAATTTTACCAACTCCTAGCTTTTGAGTTTTGAGTCCTTGACCTGTTTTCTGTCATACTGCTCTTTGTTCTATTTCTGATACAACTATCAACTGATGTGTGTGGGTTTTTAAAATTTTTTTTGTGACTACTTTTCATTATTTTCATGGAAGCTGAAGTGGCTCCCTTAGTTTTCCTTTTGTGAAACACAGGCAGTGTATCTTCAAGATAAGACTTGCATGGAGAAGGTGTAGTGCTGCAAGGAGAATCAAATCTGTGGCCTTCCTTCCTCACCTTGCAGTGGCAAAGTTTTCCACCTTTGCTTTTAGAGCTATGTTGCTGCTCCTGGTGGAGAGCAAAGTCTTCCCTGACGTGAAGTTTGAGAGCTTGTTAAATAGCTTACAGATTGGCCTAGTATCAATTTCTGTTCAAGTGAAATATGTAATTAGCCTTCTTTAAAGGGATTTTATTGCCAAATATTACTAGCAGGGAATGGAAATGCTAAATGTGCAGAGCTGTGATGTGGGGCATAAATGGTGGTGTATTATCAGGGAGTGGGAGAAGTGAACCTGGGGCATGGGGAGGGCTGTGGACATTTCAGCTGTGATGCTAGAGAGAAAACTACTGATCCTGTAATTTGAGGAGTGATTCTGAGTATAGAGTGAGTCCTCTGCTAAGAGTAGACCTGTTTTGAATCAGAGATAGTGGCAGTGTTGTGTGTGGTGCCAACACAGGTCTTGCTCATTTGGAATTGCTTCAGGGGAAGGATAGACCTAGTGTGATGGGAATAGCTATGAAATGCCCTGGACATGGAAAAGGTGAATAGAGGAGAGGGAGAGCAGGTGGAGGAGGGGTATGTGTGCTAGACTCCCCAGAGAGAAGTTAAATTGCCAATAAATACATTATCATGTGTAACTACTGCTTTGGTGTTAGAATCTTCTCTCCAGCTTCAGCCATAGTCAAGATCTTAGTTCCAGAGATTTTCTGACTCCAGCTCTTTCAGAGTCATCTTGTCTTGAGAGAAGGCCTTTTGGTGGGAGGGAGATGTGTTAGCACTTAAAACTCCTCTAAGTGCTCTCAACTGTTTTCTGCTGTCTGAAACTGCCAACTTCACAGCCTAAGGAAAGACAAGCATCACAGGTTTGACATTGTTGCTTTCCTGCTATACAGAGCTTTTTGAAAGCTCCTGTAGTTTAAGGTAATCATTGAAACTGAATTATAAGTAAAGCAGTGTCCATACAGGGAGGAAAAAGGGATACACTGTGTTTTCAGTTGTGGCAACAAGCTAGGAAGTGACTCAAGCTTATCCCCCTACAAAGCCATGGACAAATACCTTATTGCAAGCAGCTCAGGAATAAGGATACGTTTGTTTTTCCACCTTGCAGAAACACAGGCGAAATGCATGCTGCTTGAGCTGTTAGAGAACATGGTGTCTTCCAGGTTCATGTTAATGTTAATGCATTTATTTCTGGGATGAGGGAAGATGTTTTAAGGGCAACCACAACCCTCCATCATTGTTTAAGAGACAAGGGAATGCCTGTTTAGGTCTTCAGCTTGTTTCTTCCTAGTTTTTCATTTCTTTAGGTAAATCTAAAGATTTAGCTAAATCTTTGTCTTCCTCCTCCCCTTGAGCTTGAGAGGTGCGCAGCAGAAATGACTCTTGCTATTGCTTGGTTGCCTGTGCTGTGCTTCTGGAAGACCTGCCTTGGCATGGTTGGGGTGTTAGTGTAGAGGAGCTTCAATCAGGCATTCAGATAAGTGCATTTTTCCTACACTTTCTGGCAGTGCTGAGTGTGTTGTTTGTTCTGGGAGCATTTGGGGCTGCTCAGGGTGGAGGCCACCCCCGTGTCCCTCGTTGGTGCTCATTTTCTAGAGGTCACAGTGCTGTGAAACCTGCAGGGTGTTCTCTCTTTATGCTGTAGCTGTCATGGGTTTTTTCAAATTCAGATATTCCTCAGCTGTGAAATGGTTGTGTGAAATGCATATTCAGTGAGACAAATACCCTCAGTCCCAGTATAATTTTAAAGAGGAACCCTTGGGATGTTGTGTTTTATTGCTCTTGCTTCTTTTTAGGTGCTGAAATATTGGGAAATAAATCTCTTTTTTTAGGTGCTGAAATATTGGGAAATAAATCTCTTTTTTTAGGTGCTGAAATATTGGGAAATAAAATATTTTTTTTTCTGTATTTACTTGTGGTCTCCTCTTGATGGCCACATTACTGTATATTTTCAAAGCAGGTACTGTACCATGGGAATATAAGCATTTTTCCTTGCATAGCATATAGGAAAAATTGGTCTGTTCTCCAAGGATCACTTGGAGTGTTGTCATGGCTCATTATTCATGATGGAGCTTGACAGCTCCAAGGTTAAACACACTGCTGAATACAGGAGGAGGAAAAAAAAAAAAGACTGTGTATTTTGTGTCTGTGGGAGTTGTGCTTGCAGTGGGAGCAAGTGCATTTTGCTCGGTACAAATCTATTGCCCAAACATTTGAGAATCTTTTTCCTCTTCTTTGCTGCTTGTGCTTCTCTGCCTTGGCTGGTGCAAGAGGCAAGTGGATTGTTAACTGTCAGGACTGAGTCTTGCTGCTGAATTCCCCTACTGGCTCATGTGCCATCTTGTTTCTGTGCAAAAAGTTTCTGCAGAACTACTGATTCTTTTGAATTATGGTAATTATTTTTTAAAGAAATTTTTTCTTTGCAGATGCATTCCTTACAGCTGGTGAGGAATGCTAATTCCCCCATGCAATTCAGAGTTGGGGTTCTTCAGTGAAGGTCATTGAGCAGATCAGAGCAGCTCCTCATCCGTCCAACATGACAGAAAGAACACAAATGTTTATGCCTGTGGTGGCAAAATCTATCCTATCTCAGCAATAAGGATTCAAGTTGTAGATACATTTAATGTCATGTAAGCCTTCAGTTATTTTAGGTGAGCTCTCAAAGGATGAGCTGTGTCAATTAGTGAACTGCCATGGACTTGTGCACTGTGTGCTCTGCAGAAAAACAGTGTTTGCATGTTTTTTCTTTATTTTTTGTTCTTGCTTGTGTTCTTTAAGAACTCTTAATACCAATTGTCTTTTCCATATCTCAGGATCTGCAGGGCATCAAGAGCACCCTATGGTGTGTGTAGGAGTCTGAGTCTCATTTTGCATATTTTCCCTTAATCACAAGAATAGGAAGGGAAAGGAAAGACTTTGTAGCTGTTAGTCTCCTGGAGGTTTACACTATAAGAGGTGCTGTTGCTCACTTGAAGCAACTATTTGTTTTAAGTCAACTGCAGAGAGAGTAAATGAGGGAGAATCATGTTCAGTAATGCCTGGGTTGAAAATGTTAAGTGGCGCTCAGAGGAAGGCCTTTGCCACTTCTTACACTGGTACTTGCAAATACTGAACTTTGCAAAAACTCTGAACACCTGGCCAGATGTGTAGCTGTTTGGTATTTATGAGTTTCTTTTTGCAGTTTAAATTGGAGCAGTATTTTTCCCAATTTGAAGTACTATTTCTAATCACAGCTCTTAAACATGTAAACTAATTTGATAATCAAGCAGGTGGGTGGTGTGTTGTTCTTTTTGTTGTCTTTTTTGTTTGTTTGTTTTTTAATGTCTTTTTTTCTTGGAAGAGCTGTTTGTAGATGAGGGTTGGATAGAATCCCTGCTTTACTGTGCTTCTATTATTTTGAACAAAACTCCTTGCTTGACAGATGGCTGCTATAACAGGACACAGAAATGAAGGCAGCTTGGCTTCTTTCTGAGGAAGGACAGGGAATTTGAGAGAAGATATATCTGGAAATAACTCTCGAAGAACACATTACTTTGGACTGGACTTGTTTCAGTGTGGCATGTACCTTTGGAAATTGAATCTTCAAACCCAGCTGTATGTTTAGTGAAGCTGAGGCTGCTGACTAAATAAAAAGTGGTGAATGCTGGAGGAGCAGAGCTACTGTGACACAGGAGACTTACTGCAAGCTTGTAACTTGCACTTGCAGGCCACTGACTTGTCAGTGGGTTTGGGGTGGATGGAACAAATAGGGCTTTCTGTAGTGCCATGCTGTGAGAGCCTTGTTTCATTCCAAGCTTGTAGAAGCTTCCTCAAATCTATGGGTAAGTCTTCTAAGTGTCATTTTTCATTTTTATAACTTTGCTGTAAAGCTATTAAGAGGACGGGGGAAAAAAGAGCTTGTATAAATTCTCAAACCCAAATCTTTGTTACATGGATCTTGTTTATCTTGTCTTATTCTGATAAATTCAAATAACATCCCCAAAAGAGTTTGGAAGGTTAAGGATAGTAAGTGCTTATGTGAAGTATACACTAGACTTAAATTACCTTGCAACAAAACAGAGTCTTGCACCTCTACCAACGGACTGAAATGAAAAACAGGATTCTTTTTGCACATATCCATTTTTTGTTTGGTTACCAGTTGAAACTGTGGACTGAAATGCTGTTGTTCAAATGCTTCATCTTGGCTTCTGTCCACAAGCAGCAGTAACAACATTACTGATTATTTTTGTGCAATCTGTGCTAGGCCTATCCCATTTCTATTGTGCTTGGTTTTGTTTTATTTAATTGCAAAACTGAGCAGGAGTCACAATTTGAAGGTATGAATTTCCTTATCTTGCTGTCAGGTAGACAACTGGGAAAACCTTTTTTGATACTAAATAGTAGTGACCAATGCTTATGAGAGGGAGGTGTGCGATGCATTTCTGGGTATTTGACTTCTTGTATTGTGTTCTGGGTATTTGACTTCTTTAGTCATTACATGAGAAACACATGCATCTTCAGCAGGTTCTTGAAATTCTTTTCATGTGAATCCTTATTTTAGACCAGTTGTTCTGTTTCACATCAATGAGTGTCTTGGAGGTAGAACCAACTCTTGCTGTTGATCTAGTTATTCTCCACATTGAAAATGCAGTTTGTTTTTTATATCTCTAATTCCTTAGCCAGTATTGTAGCAGAAACTGCTGTAGTTGTGCAGTATCATGCTTAAACTGTGCAGCCTAAATATTTTGAGGAAGCCATATTTTATGGGATTTATGGGAGAAGGTAATATTTTATGGGATTCTGCTATGCTCTTGTATTTTAATCTTAGCCAGAGTGAAGAGGTTCAGCTATGTCTTGTGTTTCTGAAGCTGCTTGATGAGAGGGAAATTGCTGGAGTTCTGGCATCCAGAGTGCTTGGAAGCTTTCTCTGCTCCTGGCCATCTGCTGTCTAAAACCGGCACTGCCGGCCACCCTCCTAGGGCAACAGGGCTCTGTTTCTCAGCCCATGATGCAGCCAAGCTGTTCCCAGACAGCCTGGCTAGTCTTTCACAAACAAACAAGCAATGACAAAAATACGAACAAAATAAGCAATTATGGGTAATTAAAGATCTTGCTGAATTGCTGTTTGAAGCATTGGGTTCTGATGGGTGTAGCTTGGGAGAAGTGTTGATGTGCTATCTGGACAGTACCCACTGAGTGAATGACATGGCTCTCCTGATACCCAGCCAGCCCATCTGCTTACTTTGCACTTGAAAACAAATTTTATATTCAGGACAGACTTATCTTTCCCCAGCTATTTAGAGATATTAGCTCCAGATAAGAAAACTGTGTTTCATTTGCAATATGACCACTGGAGACAGCATGGCTGTAAATTCAACCAACAACTAGACACTGATTTTGTTGCCCTTGTCTTACACTTTGGATATAAAAATTCTAAAGGAAGGGGGACACCTGCTCTTTTCAATTGTTATCTGCTTAATAAATGACTAAACATGGGCAGAAAATTGTAGATGTCATGATAATGCAATTTCTTTGTGAATTTGGATTAAAAGGATGCTGAATGAACGTGACTACCATTTGAAAGCAAACATGAAAATCTTTCAGTGTGAGACTTCTGTGGGGAAATGATAATGCTCTTTACTGATTCTTGAATAGTGTCTAGTCAAATTCCTTAATAGGATGTTTTTTTGGAGATCTCTGCAGCCCTTCTATTGCTTTCCAAACTCCCCTGCAAAGTGGGATTGCCTCAAGTCAATTAGCCTCTGCTTTATCTTCAGATTTCCCTCCTCTCCTCCATGTCCATCTGTCCAGGTCAAGCAGGCCATGCTGGGGTGTGTTCATTGTTCTGCAGATGTGTCTGTGCTCTCTGATGCTTCACTGCCTTTGGCATATGCAAGCTTCCGTGAGTTTCTTTCTTATCATTAGCGTTGGAAAGGTAAAAGTAGCCAATGTGGTGTTTCACGGAGATCTTTAGTGCTCTTAGGACAGCGATAAGTTTGTGGAGGCATTAATTAATGAAAACAGCCAAGTGTGGAAACTTCAAATTCCTAGCATTCTTATACAATAGCATTGTTGGACAAAGACAGTGAGGCCATAGGAAGTGTTGACTGTGGGACCATCCTAACTGATGTCAGGTAATGTGAGTTTTAGACTTGCTTACCTATTTAATACCAGTCAGGATTCCTGTGACTGGGACATCTTTGTGCTCACTGAGATTTTTTTAAAGTGTGAAAAAAGTAGATGAAATTCATAAGTTGAATTGGTTCAATGTTTGGCAAAGTTGGAAACAAAACAAGGTGGGATGCTGTTATTTGGAGTTATAATTCCAACATGATGTTGGAACCACATACAAATGAAGATGTACAGCATTTTTTGCTTAGATCACAGCAGAGTGTGCTATTTATCTGATTTATTTTTGGGTATTCATTTGGGTGTGCCTCTGGCACTGTCCTGTGCCCCTGTATGCCTCCCTGTTAATGACTCCCTGGAGAAATAACATCTTGGAGAAAAGGCTTTAGCCCTGGACTTGCTAGAAGCTGTCCAAAAGTCATTCAGCTTCTTGAGAAACTCACAGGAAGTACAGAACAGGACCCATTTGGGTTTATATGTGCTGTGTGCTGTGCCTTGTACTGGTGCCAGGGAGTGTGTTAAATATTGGCATTTGGGCTATTGGTCTCAAAAATAAGACCTACTTAGAAATGAGTGGGTTTTTATCTGATTTATTTTTTTCAATGTTTCTATGTTGTCCTAATACCCAACCCTAAACTTGGAATAGGTTGTTCTAAGATCAGGACTTGCAATATCTAAATTTCAGACATTTCAACTTCTTCCTCTTGCCTGAAGAAACTTTCAAGGGGCGTGGTGCAAAGAGATACCAACTGATGAGTTCTGCAAAGCTTGTGTACTTGAGTTATACTGAGAGAGAACATGCGGGAGACATCTCAAATTGGACAGGAGTAACAATATCACTTCACTACTTAAGCACTCTTCAGCAAATGTGTTTGTAAGACTTGTGTCTAACTCTAGGATTTCAGTTGTGCAAAATATGTGGGAAATTTTTCTTTGTTTTCTTCCTTTTGTGTTGTGAGGCATATGAGATCAGTTTTTAGCTATGGGTGCAGATGTTGGCCTTCTGGAGTTAAATACTCATTCTCAGTGTAGGATTTTGCAGGGCCATGAATTCCAGACAAAGTTTGTCATGGGGAAATATCTTTAGCAGTCTGACCATAATTAGATAAGCTTTTAGAAGAGTTGTCATGCCTGAAAGTTTGTATTACTGTTCTGACTTAACTAGGTGTCCTGGCTGACTAGCTAGCAGGACAAGCCTTGTGCTGCCTGCTTTGTGGTGCTGGGATAAATGTGTGATAGGCAATAGCATGGTGCTGTGGTGTGTGTGAGGGGAAAAGACAGTTGTAGCTTTGCTTTACAAATCAGTAGACTCCATGCTTGCCTTTGAAACTTCACAGTGAGAATATGATATTTGCTTCTCTAAAACTGCCAGTTTGGTATTTTGTAGTAGCTGGTAATTGATAATGTCAAGTAATGTCAATTGATAACTTGCTTCATTAAATCTGAATGACCAAGAGAACATATAGATAACTAAAATCACTATCTAGGAAGGATTTCTTTTTATGAAAAACAAATACTGATCACTTATTAGAAAATTGGAAATTCAAAAGCAAGTAGTTTGGAATTTTCCATTGTGCATACAAATAGCAGTAAAACAAATGTTCCTGGAATAAAAAGTATTTTTAGAAACTTCTGGAGGAACTTGGCTAATAAAAAGTCTTCTGAAAATACAGGTGGAAAAGCTGGTGTCACTAAATGGGGTAATTTTTTTTTCAGCTTTGGTTTTCCTTATAGAGGTGAAGATCAGCTATGCAGTCATGATCTATTGCTTTTAGAGTGGTGGATAATTTGAAATGAATAATGGCATAAAAAAAGGACATATAAATGGGATTGTGACTATCAGTCCAATTCTGGAACTTAATTCTACTCTATCTGTTTTTGAAGCAAATTATTTTTAGTCCTAAGAGCTTTATAATTTTAAAGTGAAATGTATGTTTAAAACTCCCTCAAGCAATACAACCTGTAAGTGAATTTTGTTTGTGTTATCAAATGAGCATGAAATGCCCTCATGTATTTTTCATTTTTAGTAAATAAAGCATATGATGTAATGGGATAACTTTTGGCTGCACTTCTGCACTGGGCTGAAGCTGGGCTCTTTTCAGTCTGAATACTGAGTAACAGCAAGAACTTTCTCAATGGGAGTAATCTGAAATTAAATAGTTTTCTTAATCATGAGCACATAGGAATATAGAGAGAAAAGGTTGGTCCTGTACGCTATAACACAGGGCAAAGCCTACTAGTAGGGTTATTGCTGAAAAGTCCTAATCTGTCAAATACCACTCAAGGGGAACTGCTTTCTCAATCCTTCATCTGAGCAAGAATCAAACTGGTGAACTGGAGGAAGAAAGCTCAATAGCCCATTAGTTCTTGTGTTTACAGGTTTGAGAAAGTGGCCCTGGTGACTAAAGGAAGCTACACTGACTCTGACCTCCTTCACATGTGTACAGGCAGTTAGCTGCTGTTCTGTATTCACAGGCCAAATGCCATGCTTTGTTGCCCATGTTCACAGAGAATCTGCTGTCCTGGCCTTTCCAAGAACAAACAAAAGGAATAAATCAAACAGCTCAGCTCTTTTAAGTACATAGCTGTAATTAAAATCAAACTCAAATTAATATTGAAGTGCAGGGCTCTTGGTTTGAAATATTTTAATTACTACCTTTATGTGGTGGAGAAAACACTTTTGAGCAAGAACTGAAATAGCCCCATTTACAGGTAGGCTTTAACAGCTGGTTATTCTGGTGCTGTCTAATAATAATGAAAATAGTGAGGAGTTCTGAACAGAGAGATTCAGGTCAGGCTCTTTTGCTTGCCTTGCAGAACCTAGGGTAAGAAGACTCAACATGTGTGTGTAAAGAACCCAAAACAATTAATAATGTTGTGTAAAATGACAAGATCTTCTGAAGATACTAAGGAGGATAAAAACAAGAATTATTTGGGGAAAAAAAAATCCAAAGTAGAATTACTTCAGAATTAAAATTTAATTCTGTTTCAGAGCAATGTGCCTGCAGAAGCACTGCTACTAGATTGGTTTTCTGATATAATTATTCTGCCATCACAAATCTCATATCTGCTTGTAGAGAAGTCTGAGCGTTGTGCAGTTTTATATTTCCTGTCTCAGGTGCTTGTTTCCCCACCTGCAACTCCCAGGACTTACTATGAGGAATACATAGGATGCTGTTATCTGTTATTTCATTTTTTTTTGGAACATTTTTGAAAACAATCATGACATTCCAGGTAAGAAGGAGGAGAGAAATCTGTCAGAGAAACAATCTTTACTCCCTATATCATGCAGTCTTGCCACTTTGCTTGTTGAGTGAACTTACCCTTTACTTTATACAAGAGGTGTTTCTCTCTGCCCTGCTCCTGCTTTCAAAATACTTAGGCTTTTTCTACCTATAAGTGTTATACTGACTGACCCACTCAGGCTGCATATATTGTGGCAGCCTTACATGCTAAAATTATTTTATTGTTATTGCTCCTCTCAGAGGGACAAAAAAAAAAGACAAGAATTCCTTTCCTTCTCAGTCAGGAAAGGAGAAGGCGAGGCTGCCTGTCTGTGTGTGAATGGCTAATGCCTCACCAGTGCAAACAGATGGGAGTTACTTGGGAACAGTGTGGGCAGCAAAGCAGCTGAGCTGTGTTTGACTTACTTTCTTTACTTGTGACACACTTGTTTGTTGAGTGTAGGAAAAAAATCATTATGTCAAAAAAAGTGAAACAAAGCTTTTTTGGCTGGTTAAAGTGTCCTGAAAAATGCTGCTTTTGCTCAGATGAGGAAAAAACAATGAATTATTTCCTGTTTAAGCCAGTGCTGAGCTCTGTGCTGAGTGCAAGAGGTCATGTGAGGGCTAGAATCCATCAGGGGGATAATGTAGCTGGTTCTGCTGGACAGGCATCTTCTGGGCTTGAAGGAAGCTTGTCAAACTTGACATTTGACTTTCACAGGCCTCTTCTGAGAGGTTTCTTGTACCTCCATGCATGCTCCTGTAGCTGGGACTGTGCCATTAGTGATGTTTGCCACATTTCCTGGCCTCCCTTGGGTGCAAGCAAACAGCATTTTTTCTTCTGTCTCTCTGAAGTTAGTGGCCAAGTTTGTCTTGCATGTTGTTAATTTGTTTAGAAGCCCTTTTTTTGC
Source organism: Passer montanus (assembly GCF_014805655.1). Lineage (NCBI taxonomy): Eukaryota > Metazoa > Chordata > Aves > Passeriformes > Passeridae > Passer > Passer montanus. The sequence goes on from NW_024366591.1 coordinate 8,024,727, forward strand.
CTGCTTTTATTTTATAATGTACAATTCTTTAATAGAAACCTCCTTGCCAATGTCTATTATTGCTCAGAGGGAATGCTGATAACAGCAACTAATAGTGAACTGAATGATTGCTTACAAAACCAGTTTTGATTTCTGAAGTTAGAAGGGATGGAAAATTAGTTCTTCAGGGAAGTGTGCCCTTCTTGATTCAAAACACTCCTGGCTCTCCCTTTCCTAAGAGGTAACCTTTCCTCTATTTGCATTAGAAAAGGGAACTTCTGTGCTCCCACTTCCCTGCTCTGGAGTCCTGTGCCGCCTGCCCTTCTCTACACTTCCCCTAATCCATTCTTTCTGTAACAGAAGTGGGTAGGTCAGTGGCTTGTCTGCCTTCCCCACTCCTGGAACAGGATCCTAGGAGCCATTGTGCTCTTAGCCAAGAGTCATGAGGGGTTTTTGAATTTTTTTCATGTAAGGCAGATGCCTTATGGGTTCACATTTCTTTGTCTGTAGGAAGATCTAAGGAGTTTGGATGGTTGGTTGGTCAAGTATGTATAGTTGGTGCCTATTACACCTGAGGAGTGTCTTCTTTCTCATGCTTTTTTTGCACAATCTTAATTTCTTCTCCCCTATCCATTACAGAATTATACTTCATATCTGCCCAGAATTGTCAAAGTCCCTTTTTAATATCCAAGATTAATCTGTCTTGTAATGCAACAGCACACAGTATTCCTGATATCTCCAATGCCTACTTAAAAGAAATATTGCCGAATGTTACCTGGGCTGCAGAGCTTTTTAAGCACCCTTGGGAAAGCAAAGAAAGCTTTTTTACAGCCCTGTTAGGCAATCAAAAAGGTTCCCTTTACCAAAGTAGACTGGATAACCTTTGAAAAAATGAAGAAAACAGTGTGAAATACTAGATTTTTTTTCCTCAGTTCTCATCTGCAGGCCAATTGACTCTTGACAGTTGGAGGTCTTTTTTGAAGTGACGTGTATTGCACGAATCTATCATCTTGGCTTCCAAGCAAGTAGACAAATGATACTGGGGTCAGTTAAAAGTCACAAAAAGTACCAGTCATCCCTTCTATGCAAAAGGGTTTAAAGTAACAGCCCAAACCTACTTGCAATAGAGAGATAGAGACTTCCTTGATGTTAATATTCTGCTCAGCCAAGATTAACTAACTGCTGCAAACTTCCTTTGAAAGTTAGGATGAAGCTGGTGCTATACTTATTTCCAGTCAAGGAATGTTCTTGGGAGCTTGGGGTAAGGTCAAAAAGTTGAATGAATATTTCATCACTGCCAACTCTTGTGAAGTTCATGACTGTCCTGCTTTACTGCTTTTTCCCACTTTACTCAGGACTTGTCAGGCCACACCTGGAATACTGAGTTCAGTTTTTGTCCCTGCTACACAAAAAAAGATGTGGACAGGCTGGAGAGGGTCCAAATGACTGTAAAGATGACCAGAGGACCGAGAGCCTTCAAGGCGAGGAAAGGCTGAGAAAACTGGATTTGTTCAGCCTTTAGAAAAAAAGGCTTAGGGGGAGACATTGTCACCATGTGACTGTATTTAAAAGATGGCTACAAAGAAGATGGAAAGTCTCTTTTTGCAAGGAATCTCATGAAAAGACAAGGGGTAACGGGCACTAATTACTCCTAGTGATACCAGTTGGATGCAAGGAAAATTTTTCACAATGAAACCAATCAGTCATTGGAATAATCTCCTTAGGGAAGAGGGGCATTTCCCAGGGTTGCATATCTTTAAGGTTTGGCTGGGCAGGGTCCTGGGCTGTCTTGTCTAGACTGTGCATCTCTGAGAGAGGTTGGATCAGGTGATCCCCGAGGTATTTTCCAACCAGGTATTCTATCACTGATTCTGCTCCCTTCTTTTGGTGAGGAGCCTAATTTGGCCTCAAATATCTGTTAGAGAAACATCCAGTAGATCTGGGGTATGTTTAGCAGCATTATGATGTAGTGAGTGCTGAACTGCCTGTGCATAGTCTTTGTGCAGGTGGTGCTCTTGCCATGCTTGGTTTTTGGTCAGTATTTAAATGGCTCTTTCTTTATTGCTCAGCTGCTTCCAAGCATAAGCAGCTGCTTGTTACTGCAATCCGTGGGGATGACCATAGAGGACAAGGAAGTAATTAGCACTTCCTTGTTCTCTATGGTCATCCCCACGGATTGCAGTGACACCAGTGGGACATGTGGATCTGTCAGAACTGCTGTCTCTGGGTGGATTTTGTCCTCTGGTGTTTTGTACTTTTTCATTTAGAAATACTCTGCTTGGGGTCCCTTCCTGGCAAAAGGGCTGTCCATTTGCTTACTGCCTTAACCTCGGCCGTGAGGAGTTGCCAGGGCTCCTACTGTGCAAATTCAGCCCCAGCAGATGCTGTTTTAGAAATAAAGCCAAACTAAGAAGGGAGAAGAAGTCACAGAGCTAGAAGATGTCTTAATATCTGAGTATCTTAACCCTTTGTTTAGATGATAAGCAATTTAAAGAGTCATGTTAAGTACAAGAACAAATAATGGCTTGTTTAATTTCCAAAGGAAAATTTGGGAAACTGGTGGAGTGACCAGGAATGCCTGAACTGAACAAGAGATGCTTTGCTTCTTATAACAGAATTTCTTTCTGACTTTTTAAAATCTTTATGCTAATTCTCTTGTTTAATAACAGTGGAAGAAGAAGGTGAATATGATGACTGTGCAAATCATGTGGCATCAGGGAGAACTTCTGTAGAATTTTTGATTTAGAAACAAAGGCTTTTGATCATTGGTGAAGCTCAGTAACCAGGATATAATGTAGGAGATAAGGCAGATGTACTGAGGGAAGTATTCAATAGAGGAGTTTTTTAAAAGAATAACACTGGAATTTTACTTTCTTTGAAACTTTATGCAAATGCTTTGTTGCATTTTTTATTATACTCTTTTGTGTATTTGACACATTGCCTATTGAACCTGGTTTTACCTTCTGCCTAAATGGGTTTAAAAAAGTTATTTCTGGAAAGTTTTTTTTGAAAGTTGGCGTGAAGGGATTTTGTCTGAGGGTTTATTTCTAAATGTTCATTGGATAATTGCATTAAATATAAGACACAGCATCCTGGTAATTCCTGGAGCTTGCTGAAAGAGTTCTGCAGGATTTCCCAGCACCAGAGGTGGATGAAGTATTGCAGAGGCTGGTGGGCTGCCCTGTAGGCTTTTCTCTCCATCCTTTGAAGTGTTGAAACATCCAGTTGTCACTGCTGCAGGCAGGATCCTGTGCTGGATGGACCCTGGTCTGATCTAGTTTGGCAATTCTTGTCACTTCAAGAATTTGTTTCTTGGTTTCTTCTGCTGGTGTAATATACCCATGTTTTGTTGAATGTACTTATTGTGCTGGCAAAGGTATAAGGTAGCATCTGTGAACTTTTCTTTTTAGTCTTTTGTAAAGCAAAATATTTTTTTTTCCTGCAACTTAAGCTCATGTAACCACTTCAGCCTGTGCATCTGAGAATCCCACTGGCTTCAGTGGATATCAGTTTCTTTAGGTTCTGGATCTATAGGCTTTCACCTCTTTGGATTGCAGACAGCTGGCCTGGGGCAAATTTTATTTACACAGTATGCATCTATTTGATGAAACCTCTGACTAAACAAATAATTTCTTTCAGAATGGGGGTGCTGGGTGGTATTCTCCAGAATATTGTTTTGTGTCAATGCAGTTACATCTACACATTGAGGGACATTAATCAAATTGTGCTTCATTAGCATAAAAAACTTAAAAATTATATTTTCTGTCTCTTACTGAGAAGCTGTTTTCTTTTGGGTTTTCTTTACTGCAGCTGCTTTATTGCAGCCTAACATTCTGATCCTGCCAGCATTCATTGTGCTTGTCACTGAAGAAATCATTGTGGCTTTCTAAGGTCTTGATAGTGTTGTTATTGAGTATATTTGAATAACTACTTGAATTTGACACAGTTAGGAAACCTGCCAGAGGGTAAAACAAACATCACTCCTATTCTTGCATGTGGCAGCTGAAGTGGCAGTGAAGAGGTTTGAAGAATGCCATCCTGTCCCTTTGCCAGCTTCCAGCCTTCTCTTCCCTGTGGAAGTGAAAACCTATGAAAGGAAATACATGTTACTGTGCTATACTGGATATTTTCTTTTCAATGAAGAGATAATAATGGTTTGTACAAGGGATATGTGGCTTCAGATACCTGTTACTGTATCCCTTAAAGTACTTACTGACAGGATGGCCTGATTCTGTTCTTTCTGGAGATTTAATTTCCCTTCTCATTCTGGAAACATTCAGGTAGTTAATGTTTATTCTGTGTCTTAGGGAGAGAGTTGCAGCTGTCTCTGGTTAACTTCCTTTTTCTTCAACAGAATGTTGTTTCTTTTTGTTTTAATCTAAAGCTTGCTTAGCATGCAGGCAATTTTTAGTTCTATTCAACTGGTATCTGGAAAGTCTAATAAGACCTAACCTGCTTTGCAGTAAATCTGGAAAGCCTGTGCTTAACAATCACGGTATTGATTGCATGATTATTTTATTTTTGCTTGTTTTAGAGTTAACTCTAAAATATTTCTACCATTCTTCCCACTAACTGCCAAATTTCTTCCAAACTTGTCTTGATGATACATGATCTGAATCTTAGGCAATAGTGCTGAATTTTTAATCTTTTGTTAGTAATGGAAGCTGAGAATAAACTGAGTTGTGTATGAATTGAGTGGGGGAGGAATGTAGTGAGTTGAGGAGAACCTGGACATCTTCATTTCCCTTCTCTTCCATCATTGCACAGTACTACTCCAGGTTTCCCTGGGTGACCAGGGTCAGGTGTCTGTGTAGGCTGGGTTTTTGATCACTTAGCCTTAGGATTTCAGCTCCAGCATTAAAATGGCTTGATGCTAATTTATGTATTTGTATATGTTAATTTTATGTTTTACAACATACTGTGATGTTACAAATGATTAAGTGCTGTTTTTAAGAAGAAAAAGGTTTTGATAAGACATGACTATGGAACTAAAATAAAAAAAAACCCCAAACTCATAACAAATTTCCTTTTTTGATTTGTTTTGTTGTAGTCTACATAATCTTATTTGCTTTTTGCTATTTTAACTTTAGGCAAGGTATTTCAGTCTGCTTCAGGTGAGCTGTCCGTAAAATGGGCGTATCATCACTTGCCATACTACAGTCCTTTGAGTTCTAATTAAATACTCCAAATCCCACTGACCTCCAGTCATGAAATGACAGTAATGTTAGTTTGTCATGTCATAGGAAAAAAAGAAGTACTTGAACTTTTTTTTCCCCCTCTATGATGTAGATTACAACAAAGTTATTTTCTGTAGTAGCAGTTATTGGATGGAGTGACCTTTTCCAATCTAGACACTGATGTAGTGGAAGGGACATTTTTCCACTTGACCTTTATGCAATGTGTCAGCTTTTCCTGTAGCACCAAATGAGTTGCAATTGACAGATTTGATGGAGCACTAACTTGATGGGAGCTTATTGTTTGGAAGCAGTTATGTGTGGAAATGTGAAGCCACTAGTAAATAAGGTGATAAAAGTCATTTGCATGTCTTTTATCACTGAGAAACCACTTGCTTAGAAATGACTGCTGCCTAAATTGCAACTTGAATGCTGGTTAACTGAGATTCCAGTAAACCTTATCAAACAGTGATATTTCAGAGTAAAATCTGTTGGCCTATTTTTTATTTCTGCATTGCTTTGTAACCAAATAACAATGGTTTTCTGTATTTTAATCCTGCTACTTGCTTTATAAAAAGAAAAGAGGAATAAAAGATAAACAGTTTTCAGTGTATAACAAGGAAAGCAAGTCTTTGAAGAGGGTGGCCACACGTATGTGTGTGCATGTGTATAATAGCTTTCTGGGTTATTTATTAATATGTTACAGAAATAGTGGCCAGATATTATTTGGGAAGAGAGAAGTTCTGGTTGTGGAGAGGAGTGGGGAGCTACAAACACACTCTAGGGTGAGGGTGGTAGAGAGCATAAAGAGAACCATAAAAGGAGAACCAAACCACCCTGCCCCACTGCTGCAGCTAGGAAGTGCAGAAGACAGCTGCTCTTCTCATCTGTTAAAATAAAGTAGGGAGAAGATTGTGTCTGTTGAGGAGAAACTTAAAAGCAAAGACTCAAAGTCAGTTAATTCAGGTGTCTGGTTTTAATCCAGTATCTCTTTCTGCTCTGGTGGAAGGCTCTTATACTCCCCATAAATAAAATAATTCCACCTCCAAAATGGATAAGAAAAAGTTGTAGTGGAGCTCAGGATCTACCTGAGACTACCTAAGTAATGAATTATTGTGGCTTTTTAAAACCATTGAGCAGCAGAAAAGAGAAAAGAGCAACAAATGCCATCTGTCTGATCTACAAATCTTACCACAGTTCTTAAGCTGTCTGTTGAGGTAAAGTGAAAAGGAGCTCAATGGGTGTGGGAGGGGAAAGCAGCTCAGGTCTCTTTTGTTGGATTTGCAGGAGATATTTGGAAGGGGGGAAAAAATTAGAGGTTGCTGTTAACAACAGACACATTAACATATTATTTGTTACTTCAAAGACAATCTTTTCAAACAATTTCAATAGCAGGGGATGCTCCTGGACAGAGTCAAGGTGGAAGGCTGGATAGAAATGTTTATTTTGCTGTGGTAAAAACAGGTTGTGTGGGTGTACTGGCACAGAGTGAAATTCGCAGCAAGATTCACTATTATAGCAATGCTTTTTGATTGTAATTCACAAAGAAAGTAGAGATTAGTTAATATGGAGCTATAATTTGTAGTTAATGCATGCCACAAAAAATAGCAGGTTTCAATGCATTTACTTTATGTGCTGCAGGAGATGTTCTGCAGGGGCTGGAAGCAGAACCTGCAGCAGAGCTGCAATTCTGGGGTCTACAACAGGATCACACTTGAAATATGTTCTGTATTTTGTATGTGGATTCCTATAAAAATTAGAGATCTCTCATCCTTTCTGGTGCACCTGCTTTTCTGTGCCCCTTTTGGAGAGATGGCAATATCCAAATCCTTCTCCCCAAGCTCCATTTCTAGCTGTGCATCCATCAGACTCCCACTTTGCTCCTCTTTCCCCTTCCCACCTGCCTCTGTCAACATAGACAGTGGTCTGGCAGCTTTCATTTCCAGCCCTGGAGGCTCTGCTGAACAGTGGGAGATGCTGCTGGGGGCAGTGACACTTCATGGGCTCAGGCTGTGTAAGGCAGTGAGCCTGTATGTAAAATTGTCAAGTCTTGTAGCTTGAAGTGTGAGGACCAGTGATGGTACCTTGGCACTGCTGCATTCCACTCCGGTTGGGCATTTGAGTGGCTCTTCTGAGGATCTGAATGCTGGAGGAGGTTGGGCTTCTTGCAGTGGCTGTCATTGGGTGGTCACTGCTGTTGTCTCATTCATAACTGCTTTGCTGAAGGGCACCAAAATACAGTTTAAGAGCTGTGGAACTTCCTTAGAGACCCTTTGTTCTTCCCCCGCTGACCTCCTCCTGTGCAGCTCTACCCTCTGTCCAGCATGCTTGAGGAGTGGTTCTTACATCTAAAACACTTCCAGGAGCTCAGAGCCAGGATGAAAGGAATATTGTAAATGTAAAAAGTTGAAGTGCATATGAGAAAAGAAGGAATGTGGGGAATAAGGATTTAAAAAAAACAAAAAACAAAAAAACCCACCAGGATCCCAGTTGTTAAAACAGGAAAGATGATGGGCTTCATCTGCTCTTGAAATGAGAAGATTAAGAGGTGACTCCAGTGGGTGACAGTCTTTTATATGGAACAGTCTGCAAAGCTCAAATTATGAAAGGGTTAATACAAGGTTTCTTTTGCAAGGAGCAGTTCAGGTTGTGTAATTACACCTATCCTTTTGTCTGAAGATCTCACACAGGTGTTAATTAAGCCTAATGAGGCCCCTATGGAGCAGTTGTTGCTATCTCTGTTTTTACAGACAGAGGACCTAGAAGCTGAAGGAAAATAAGGTTATTGGTAATGCAGCACTGTAGAGTTGGTGTTCATGGGAGAATACCCACTGTGACTTGAAGCCATCTGGCACAGGCATGGCAGAACCAACCCATTTCATCAAACCTTGCCTATGGTATATCCCAAATGTTTTCTCTTTGCATTAAAATGTAGGTATGTGTAGGTATGCATAAAAAGAAACTGTGGACTAAGAAAAATTACTATTTCTAGATGGGCTGTCTTCATTATGCCTGTAGCTACTCCTGGGTTTTCCTTTTTTTTTTTTTTTTTTTTTTTTTTTTTTTTTTTTTTTATTTTTGG